>NW_015174892.1:243483-282155 GCF_001447785.1 Gekko japonicus | reverse complement strand
GATGTTGAATGGTTTGCCTTGGAATCGGACCGAAATCATTCTGTCATTTTTGAGATTGTATCCCAGTACTGACTTTTGCACTCTCTTGTTGACTATAAAGGCCACACCATTTTTTCTACGAGATTCCTGGCCACAGTGGTAGATATAATGGTCTTCTGAGTTAAATTCGCCCATTCCTGTCCACTTTAGGTCACTGATTCCTAAGATATCGATGTTCAGTCTTGCCATCTCATTTTTGACCACGTCAAGCTTACCTTGATTCATAGATCTTTTCCTATGCCGTATTGTTCTTTGCAGCATCGGACTTTCCTTTCACCATCAGACACATCCACAACTGAGCGTCCTTTCGGCTTTGGCCCAGCCGCTTCACTCTTTCTGGGGTTACTTGTACTTGCCCTCTGCTCTTCCTCAGTAGCATATTGGACACCTTCCGACCTGAGGGGCTCATCTTCCGGCGTCATATCTTTTAGCCTTTTGTTACTGTCCATGGGGTTTTCTTGGCAAAGATACTGGAGTGGGTTGCCATTTCCTTCTCCAGTGGATCACACTTGGTCTGAGTTCTCTGCTGTGGCCTGTCCGTCTTGGGTGGCCCTTCACGGCATAGCCCACAGCTTCATCGAACTGTGCAAGCCCCCTTGCCACGACAAGGCAGTGATCCATGAGGGGGATTTATAACATAGCCAAGCCTTATATAGCATGGTAAAGAATATCTTCTAATGGTTTATAGGCACAATGAATTTTAAACATGGTACAGAGTGACCCAAATAAAAGCATTAAATGTTTCATATGAAATCTAAGTATTCCTTTTAGCCTAAGAGAATAGCCAAATCAGTATATTATGTAGTTTACTTTATAATTTTATAAATTTACTTTATAACAGCAGATTACTATCTAACTAGCAGCTCCAGTGTTGTCATTGGGGGATTATGGGGGCAGGGTATAGTTTGTCTTTGTACTGCAAATGATATTACATAAACACCAATACGTGGATGACACCCAGCTCTATCTGTCATTGGGCGGTCAGACTGACTCTGCCCCGGAAGACCTGGACCGGGCGCTACAGGACGTGGCTGAATGGCTTAGACTGAGTCGACTGAAATTGAATCCGATGAAGACGGAGGTCCTGTGCCTGAATCGGAGCAGCTCAGAGGTAGGGATCCCACTACCGGACTTTGATGGGGCGCCATTGGTGCCAGCGTCAAGGGTCAGGAGTTTGGGAGTACTCCTGGATGCTTCCCTAACAATGGAGGCCCAGGTAGCAGCCACGACCAAGGTAGCCTTTTACCATCTCTGGCTGATTAGGCACTTGGTTCCCTTCCTCAAACGCAATGTCTGGTGTCAGTGATCCACGCTATGATTACCTCGAGGTTGGACTACTGCAATGCTCTCTACATGGGGCTGCCCTTGGTGCAACTCCGGAAGCTGCAGCTGGTGCAAAATGAGGCGGCCAGGCTGTTGATACTTGGTATTGTATTTATTAATCGTTTTAACTCTGTTTTGTTTATGTTATTTTAACTCCGTTAGCCGCCTTGACCCAGCGTGCCCGGCAAGGCAGGATACAAATAGCAATAATAAATAAATAAATAAATTGATGGGTCTCCCTATTTGGGGGCACATCCAGCCTGTGCTAAAGACACTGCACTGGCTGCCAATAGCATACCGGATTCATTTCAAGGTGCTGGTTTTGACCTTTAAAGCCCTTTATGGTCAGGGACCTTCCTATCTGAGGGACTGCCTTTCCCAGCATGTTCCCCAGAGAACAATGCGATCAGGGTCACAAAACTGCTTGGCCCTCCCTGGTCCGAAGGACGCCAGATTGACATCGACCAGGACTAGGGCGTTCTCTTTGGCTGCTCCGACCTATAGGAATAAGTTCCCCGGTGAGATCAGGCCCCTGTGGGACCTGGGACAGTTCCGCAGGGCCGTGAAAATGGAGCTTTTCCGGCAGGCATTCCGATAGAAGTGGCACCTTATCAGCTACGCCCTGTGCCAACTTACTTCCAGCTGTCAAGGTCCCATCAAAACAACGTAGATACTTCTCGAAGAAAAGGTTTCTTTATTGCAGTAATGGATCACTAGAGAGGTTTCTGTTTAGAATAACATGGAAGGACCATAGCAAGTAATATAAAAGCATTTCAAAATACTGCTAAGCCAATGATTCTATTTCCCGCTTGTAAATCCAGCGCACCAACTTGCTGGGAACCAAACGCTCCCGTTATCGTTACTAAGCTTTTCTCAGGCTCTGCTAATTAAAACAAAAAGCTGCCTCTATCCTTATCACCCACCTGCTTGGCCTTGAGTGTTACATAGTTCACTAACAAGCTCTACTTCTGGGCATGCGTCTAGGTTGCTAAGTAATAGATGAAAACAATACCCACAGCAGGAGGGAATTACACAGGTTACAACTACAGGAACAAAGCATGTACAGAGTGCATAGAACATACATCACTACAAATACATAATTTGGCAGCTTGCTGACACCAGCCTTCTTAAACTTACTTACTACTTAAACTTCTTAAACACACTTTACTATATCTGGATCGTCATTGACATATTAACAGTCTAAACCGTTTATTGTGTATTTTATTCTGAGATGTATTTTGTATTTATTGGGTTTTATGTAAGCCGCCCTGAGCCTGCCTCGGAGGGGAAGGCGGGGTAAAACTCTAAATAATAAATAAATAAATACGCCCAAATTTAAATGGCACAAGCTGTCTGAAACAATTGCCTCTCTCCTGCATTATCTCTTCTCCTCCATAAAAGAGGCTTAATGTGTCTTAAAATAATAAAACAGACAGTTTAACTGAAATTAAAAGCTGCTAAAAGCCTACAGTAGAATAAAAGATGGGATTCTAGCTTTGATTAAAGGATTGGTAGTGTATGCTCCCTAAAGTTCCCTAAAGTATATGTTCCCTAAAGTTCTCTCATTTGGAAACCTGATAGACCAAGACAGTACTTACTTGTGAGGCAAATAGATTTCACTATTTCCTAGGTATTTTACTAGGCAGACAAGACACAGACGGAGATGAACAACAAAGGTTTATTTATCAGAAAATAAAGTATTTAACAGAGTAAATGCTTTGCATGGATGGCTTTAATATATAAAGTATAACTGGCTCTCAGCTTCACCCTCCCCCCAAAGGTTACAGACTTCTCCCCCATGAGAATAACTACTTTGTAGCTGAGCCTCAAGTAAAGTAAATAAACTCTGAAGGGAAATGTGATTGCCCTGTTTCCAGACAGGTTCCCTCAGCAGGTTCAAGGCTGCCCTTTTATCACACAAATTAGGAATGTTGGGCGCTTAACACAATGCTTATTTGTCACACTAAAACAAGCTTTCTTCCCTAAGCCGACCCTCAAAACCCTAACTAAAAGCCAAATAAAAGCCTGGCTAAGCTGACACTTTTTTCCAGAGCTGTAGTTCCCTGACGAAAGAAAAAAAGGTTTTCTTTACCCCACATAAGCTGAGGCTGGCTCACCCTTCCCATTCAGTGGAATTCCATGGGCTCTGATTGGTTGACAATCACTTGGATTTGCATGAAGCCTAAATCATGAGGATTGGTTCAGAGCCCTGGAGAAGAGGTAGGACTTTTGAGGATGATTACCACAGAGACTGTTACAGAAAATAATATGGAGAGGGCAGATTGTGGCCTTAGCTGGTGGTTATCATCTCTACCAAGCTATTTTTTGCCAGAGCTTTTAAAAAAATGTCTGAGTAATTTGCATTCTACTGAATAAGCAAAGGCTGGCATAGTCCTTGTGGTTAGAATATATATTGAAGTATTTTGAATATGCATTGCTGTAAGCTTTGTACATTATTTTGAGTTGTGCAGTAAAAAGAGGTAACAAATCAAAGAAATGATAATGGGCATGAGCTAGCCAAAATTAAGAATTTATATGTGGCATAGATTTTATTAGGAGTGTTAAGGATGCTAAATCAATCCTGCAGAAAGAGATTTTCTACACAGAGACATGCTAACACAGATGCCGCTTGGAGGGATTTCCATAGGGTTCAATGGATCCATCCTTCCCGCTCCTAGCCAGCCCTTGAACATAGAATGTGTGGATGAGATCAAACTGGCCATGACTCCTCATAGAAGACAGGAATGCTTCCTATCTGCAGCCTATCCCTAAAAGCCCTAGCCTGCTAGTGGCCATTGCTCTCAGCTGTACAGAGAAGAAGGTGGGCTGGATACACTATATGATGGTTAGTAAGCAATGGTGTGTGTGCCTGGAGAGACAGCCATAGAAGAGAAATGAGAAAAGAGCAGTCCACTCAGGTATTTGACAATCCTCTATCATGGGCTCTGTAAAGCCCATTAAAAATAGATTATTTATTTATTTATTCCATTTGTATCCCGCCCTCCCCACAAACAGGCTCAGGGCAGCTTACAGTAATCAGTACAAGGTACCATAAAATCCACATAAAAACATTTAAAACATTTTAAAACATTCAGGTAATCATAAAGTACTAGTGGTACTAAACATCCCATCAGTAATTGAGATGGCGAGCTATATGATGTAACAGCAGACAATTTCAGACTAAGTAATCTTCTGGCGTCACGCATAACCATCTGTGGCCCATAACCACAGATGTTGGTGGTAGTGGTGCGGGCGGCTCCTAATTGAAAGCCTAGTGGAAGAGCTCCGTCTTGCAGGCCCTGCAGAACTGTAGAAGATCCCGCAGGGCCCTGATCTCTTCCAGGAGCTCATTCCACCAGTATGGAACCACCACTGAAAAGGCCCTGGTCCTAGTAGCAGCGAGCCTGGCGTCCTTAGGGCCTGGGAGGGTCAATCGATGTTGTGACCCCGACCGTAGTGCTCTCTGGGGTATATATGGGGAAAGGCGGTCCTTCAGGTATGTTGGACCCTGGCCATATAGGGCTTTAAAGGTGAGTACCAGCATCTTGAAGCGAATTCAGTATGATATTGGCAGCCAGTGCAGTACCTTCAGCGCAGGCCAGATATGCTCCCATCTAGGAAGACCCATCAGAAGCCTGGCCGCGGCATTCTGTACTAGCTGCAGCTTCCGGATTTACGACAAGGGCAGCCCTGTGTAGAGAGTGTTACAGTAGTCTAGTCTCAAGGTGACCATCGCATGAATCTCTGTAGCCAGGTCATCGCGGTCGAGGAAGGGAACCAACTGCCGAATCAGCCGAAGGTGGTAAAAGGCTGACTTAGCAATGGCTGCTACCTGGGCCTCCATTGTTAAGGAGGTATCCAGGAGCACTCCCAGACTCCTAACCACCAGCGCTAGTGTTAATGGTGGCCCACCAAAGGTCGAGAGTGGGATCCCTACCCCAGAACCGCCCCAACTCAGGCACAGGACCTCCGTCTTCACCGGGTTCAGCTTCAGCCAGCTCAGCCTAAGCCAACCAGCCACGGCTTGCAGTGCCCGGTAGATCTTCCGGTCTGGAGTCTGACTGGAAGTCCAACATCAGATAGAGCTGGGTGTCATCAGCGTACTGGTGACATCCCAACCCATACTCTGAGCAATCTGGGCAAGGGGGCATCAGGGAAATAACATCAGGGAAAGCACTGCCCCTTGAGGCACTCCGCACTCAAGCAGGTGTATCCTGGACTGCTATTCCCCTCGCGCCACCCTTTGTCCCCAACCCTGAAAAAAGGAAGCAAGCCATTGCAAGGCAAGCCCCTGGATCCCCATGTCAGCAAGGCGGTGGGTCAGCAACTTGTGGTTGGCCGTGGTCCAACAACAGCAGTACTGCCGAACCGCCCCAATCCAGATGCCTCCGGAAGTCATCCGTAAGAGCAACCAATGCCGTCTCCGTCCCGTGTGGAAGCCGGACTGGAAGGGATCTAATATGGAAGTGTCATCCATAAAGCCCTGCAACTGTATCGCCACCGCCCTCTCAATTAATTTGCCTAAATAGGGCAAATTGGAAACCAGCCAATAGTTAGCCAATTCGACCAGATCCAGAGATGGTTTTTTCAGGAGAGGGTGGACCATCGCTTTTTTGAGTGCCCCCGGGAACAGCTCCTCAAAGAGGGACTTGTTGATAATTTCCCTTAGGGCACCTCGGAACCCTTCATGTCTTTTGTGTTTAAGAAAATGTACCATATTTGATATTTTAAGTGTTTTTTTAAATTGGTTATTTCATTCTTTTTTATTTTAAAAAGTGCCAAGCAACCATTAGCAGGTTTGTTTAAAGAACACAGTCTTACAGTTTCTATGGCAATTTTCATTAACTTTAGGTAGTTCACATTAAGCACAAAAATATTCCAGACTGTTTGTCAAGGTAGCCAATAAGATTGCAGCCTAATGTTTGATATCTGTCTTGTTTCCTGCAATCTTACTGACCAATTGTGCATTTTATTGAGGAAAAGAAAATGTATTGTTCTCCTTGTGTTTGGTTTGGTATTGTTCTCCTTGTGTTTGGATTGGTTTGAAGAACAGAAGCTGCATTTTTTTGCCTAAGATATTGTGGAAATGTTCTTATCCCATCTAGCTCGTATTATAGATGAATCACATGGAAAGTATGACCTGACAGAAAGCTGTTTGGAGGAAACTGGAGGATTGGGAGTGGATATTATCCTTGATGCAGGAGGTCTGTAATTGTTCAAATGCTCTTATTAAATATAATACTTAAATATATATTACTAACTGTAATGATTCCTTGTTTTATACGTGTGTGTGTCTCTTTAAAAGCTTGGTTGCATGGCTGTGATAGACTAGAGTGGTTGAAGAGACAAGTGTGGTGTGATTGATGATTGACAGAGAGGGGAGGGGTTTTGGAAGTGATTCTGAGTGGATGAATATGTGTGTCTGTCAGGAGTGACAGTTACAGGTTTGACAGTTGATGAAGACAGTTGATAAGTTAGTTCGGAGTTCTGTGAGAGAAGCAAAGAGAAGTTCGATTAGCTCTAAGTTCTGTGTGGGGGATGAGTTAGACAAGCAGTTAGTTCTGTGTATGAAGGAAGTTACAGAGAATAAGAAAAAGTAAATGAAAGTTTAATTGAAGACAAATTATAGGAAAGGCTGTATGTCCTGATAACTTGGAGAGAAACAGTGAACTTATAAGACCTTGAGTTAAAGTGTTACAAAGTTACCTGAAAGATCCCTGTCAGTAAGGGAGCAGATCTTGTGTGAGACACCAAGCAATTGTTCAAAATATTCACATTACTGGTTACATTGTTCTACCCTTTTATTTATGAATTATTTCAATTTATTTTATTTAAGTATACCAGCTCTGAAAGGAATACTTCCTCAGGACCACATAGTCCCTCATGAGCCTTAAACTCGACCTACCTACCCAGTAATAGCAAGAGTAAAAGCATAAAGGTTTGGAAATCCTTTAAAATTTCCGGGTGGCAGCCAGATATACCCAGTAGAACAAAATATAAAGAACACTTTTAAAGGGAACCAGTCCTCCCCAGATAAGGGGTCGTCACACTAACAAATTCAGTAATACTCCAATATATGCTTTTGTATATTAAACTTATTTATTGTCATATGCCTGACATAATGTCATCTCTTTGTATATAGGCATATTATAAGGCCACAAGAGCAGCTCTAGAGTTGATATGTGAGGCGTTCTCTGATAAAACTATGAATTATGTTTTGATTAAACTGAGATTATGTGTACATCAGAGAGTAATTTAGTACAGGGGTTCAGTTGGGTGAAAGAGGCAAGGTATGTCATATATGTTGTTACCACTGGTGGAACCTGGATGGTCTGGCCAGAAGCTGCATGAGGGATTTTCTGTGCATAATTATATTCAATATAAAACCTAGATGATGTGTACTATTGTAAGGGGGGGGGCTCTTGAGTTAGTGATAGACACAGACTAAACACCATATAAATCATTTCAAAAATGTCTGAGTCACAGCTGTTTAAAACTTGATTTTTTTCTCCCTTTGTGTACTATAAAGGCACCAAAGAAGTTATAACTGACTAATTGAATATCACAGTATATGTAGTAGTAGCATGAACATCCTGTGGTAGTATTCAAATGAAGACCAAAACTTAGATTCATAACTTCCTTTTTCTTTTTTAAGAAGGCTGCGGCACACAAAGGGAGGAAATTCAAAAATTCATTAAGTTTAAAATTTGCTATTTCGACCACAGAATATTTTATTTATTAATTAAAACATTTATACCCTGCCATTCTGATTATTAAACTATAGTTAAAGGCAGCTTACAAAAACCAGCAAAAACCACGCCACGCATGGATAGACAAAATGGCCCTTTGTCTAACTCCACAGCACATACCCAGGTGTACAACACTACTTCCTTTCAAAGACTAGTTTCAAAAGCTTTTTGAGGACTAAACTACACAATACAATTGGTCACTGGTTGGTTTGGGGGGGAATCTTGACCTGTCACACTTTTCCTGCAGCCACATGGAAACTGTGGGGAACTTACTGAAGCACTGCAGGGTGCAATTGGGATAGAAGCACCTGGGCAGGAGGGCCTCCAGCTTCCCCCCATCGCACTTTCCCCCCAGACCAAAACAGGTCCATGGGACATTACTGAATACTGCAGATGCAGCCCAGCAACAGGGCAAAAAGTGCCCCCAATGCGTTTTGTCTCAGGGAAATTGGTGCAGGTGGGTAGGTTGAAGCCCTTCATCCCAGACCCCTAATACTGTTGTTATGATCCAAATTGGGCCCTGCAGCTTTTGGGTAAGTTCCCCCACAGCTGCCATGTGAGGGAGTCAGGACAGGGGAACCCTGAGCCAACTCATGGCCAAACATATCATGTAGTTTGGCCCCAAGTGTGTTTCCAGAACTGTACCAACATGAGAATCCACCTGTGCTCAGGGGATGGGACACTCAGGAGAAAGCGCTACACTGAGTGTCCCATTATGTGGAGACCATATTTCTCAGCTTTTACCTCCTGTTCCTCATGATGCTAGTGGCTAGCTCCAATGCTACAAGAGCCATTTTGGGTTGCTAAGGCAGTTCAAAATTCTGTCCAAGCTCAGTGATTTCTATTTACCTCTTAATATGGGGGTGGGGGGGCGTTCCCCTACAGTTTTTTAAATAGATTGATTTTTTTCTGCATTTGTAGAATTCTAAATTATAGCCCTGGCTAGCTCCATTTATACAGATTTTTTGATATGGCTCCTGTCCATGTTAGACATTTGCAGTAGTTCCTGAGCAAAATTCCTGCCATTCTCTATTAAGGTTATGCCATTTGCTTACTTCTGCAGGCCTTAATCCATTCTCATTGCTTCTTTCCAGAATACCAGGAGAGAAGGGGTGAATTAGAAATCCCACTGGAATCAACATGATGTAGGTGGCATGCTTTTGCAGGGGGAGGTGCTTGCTGCCCGAACGTAGTGGAGTGTTGCATCCAAGCCACTGATCCTTCTCCCCTTGCCCCCAGCAAAAGAGTATTACTTACATCATATCTGCAAATCTTTATTCTATTATGTCCATGAGCATGAGGAGAACACTGATGATCATGCTGGGCCCTGAGCAGCTGTCCAGCTTTGCCAGGTGTTGTCAACAGTCATGAATCACCAGCAGTCAGGGAGGTGAGCTAGGAAAATAATTGTCATGATTTTCAGTTGAAATACTTGATTTTCAGTTGAAATACAAAGAACAAAAATGAAAGTCAGTGCCAAATATTGATATTGGATAAACATAGGTGAATCCTGAATATATTAAAGAGAACTTATGAAACTTTAAAATACCATGGTTGTGTTTCCTTTTTCAGTGAGATTATACAGTAAGGAAAATGAAACAACTTCACAACAATTGCTACCACACAAACATGATATCATTATGCTGCTCAGCGTTGGAGGCCATTGGGTTACCACAGAAGAAAATCTTCAAGTAAGAATGAATATTCTGTACAGTCATTGCCAAAACTATTACTACTAATAGTGTCTAGTACTTTTTGCATTACATGGATAAAATAAGGAGTACTGGGAAATATCAGGAATAGTTAATGAATAAAAAGCATGAAATCAGGAGTAGAGGGGGCGAGATCACGAAAAGCTTTACTTGAAAAGTTTGTTTTCAAATTGAGGAGAAGTAGCCATACAAAGTAGGGAAGGTGATACTTTTTCACAAATAGTGAAGACAGAGCAAATCAGGAAGAGAAAATGAGAAGCAACAGTAGATGTGCTTGTGCAGATGGGAAGAAGAGAGGAAGGTCACAAGAGGATGTCATGGAAGAGATGCAATCAGGGCACAAGATGGAGAATTGCAGAAAACAGTTGTTGGTGAGTTGGATCTGTTAAGCTCAGTGGAAGTCATTGGTGGTTGCAGAGCTGTCCCACAATCCCCATCTCCCCAGCAGCCCCTTCCAAGCCTGGGAGTGCTGTCTGCTGTGGTTGAGGGACCCTTGTGGACTGTTGTGGACAATTGTCAGTGGGCTGCAGTGAGGCAGGGTGAAATTGTCCACTCCTTCCTCTTCCATCAGCTCAGGAAGAGCAACTTCACCTTCTGCCCACTTCATCCACTCAACCTGCATGGCGATTAATCCACACAAGTCCTATGACTCTGGGAATCAACTTTCCCAAAGTCAGAAGATGCTGCTACAGGAGAGGGGAGCATAAGAAAGTTCCCAATTCTTGTGAGCATGGGTACTGGGATTCAGCCTTGAAAGTGAGGCACAGCATAAAAGGAAGCATCTGTAAAGCAGCATTGATGGTAAGTATGTCCCACGTACCCCAGCATGTGGTCTGGTTCCTTTACCACCAGTGCTTGCCATGGAACAAAGAGGCTTCCCGTCTTCAGCAAGTAGTATTTTTGCTTAGTCTCTGTGCAAGATTTTTCCTAGAGAAGATAAGAAAGGGGCTACTGAAAGGGCAAATCAAGGCAAAAGGACACGAAACACGTGCAGCCACCTTGATACCCTCTGTTTTTCCAGTCATGATCTTCTGGAGGAAATTCCTAGTAACAACCAGTCAGCTAACCTTTGGGGCAGTATTTAGCACAAGCTTAGCAAGCTAACCAAATAAGTATTTTGTATAATAATAAGAGGCTGTTCATTTGAAATTTCTAGTGTAGCATGAATAAGTATTCTGAGTGCATAATAATGACTAGTGCAATGCTTGGCTGATTATAAATTTACTGAAAACAATTAAATTTAATATCTGTATCCAATTGCTTATTAGCAGGAAATTTCTATCAGTCATCCACATGTGCTTATATTATTTTGGATAATGATTTCAACTAGTTTTAATTTTTTGGGGTTTTAGTTGGATCCTCCAGATATTCGCTGCCTTTTCCTCAAAGGTGCTACAGTGTCTTTTCTAAATGAAGAAGTGTGGAATCTGTCAAATTTGAAACAAGGAAAGTATCTTTATATCCTTTCTAAGATTTGTGGGAATGATCATCTAATTGATGAATAATTTACCTGAACACAGTAGTAACAAAATGTACATATATTGTCATACTGACATCAGAACATTTATAAAATAGATTTGGTGATGAATAATTTACCTGAACAGAGTGGTAACAAACTGTACGTATATTGTCATAGTATCATCTGAATATTTAACTTTTTTTTAATTATTAGTTTATATACAGAAAGGGGGAAAGGGGGAAGGAGAAAGAAAAGGAAAGTACAGAAATATTTAAAAATTCCAATTTAGCATTCTGCATGCATATCTTCTCATTACAATTTCACAACTACTTCATCTGTCATTCTTACTATTCTTCACATGATCTTATTTTCTTAATACTTAAGTTTTAACCAGTCATAGAATGCCCTCCAAGGTCCCATAAATTCTTCTTCCATTTTTCCTTTTAATATATTTGTCAACTTGTCAATTTCAGCACATTCTATAATCTTCAATATCAGCTCATGTAGCGCTGGAATCTTCAATGTCCTCCATGCCATTGCAAATAAAATTCTGGCTGTTATAACATGTAAAATAAAATATCTGTGATTCTTAGCTAACTGGTAGACTTTTTAACAAAAATATCTCTGTTTTAAGAGGTATTTTAATATTCAGGATTAAATGTAAGAAAGTATGCACTTCAATCCAGAATTTATGAACCTTTTTACATGTCTATCACATATGGTAATACAACCCAATATGGTTATTACATTTCCAACACATATTACTCAAGTTTTTATACATTTTAGCCAATCTATCTGGGGTTAGTTGCCATCTATAGAACATTTTATATAAGTTTTCTTTGAATGAAACAGATTTAGTCAACTTAATATTCACTTTCCATATTTTACTCCGCTGTGACAGATTGATGTTATAACCCACATCTAACCATACACTCTTTAACTATTTCATCCTGCATTTTCAATTGCATCAGCATACCATACATTTTCTTAATGAATGTATCTCTTGAAATACTTAATCATTTTTCAAATACACATTGTTTTAGGAGGATTTTAAATGATTATTTTATATTATGTTTATGATTATTTATGTAATTCTATGTGAGCCGCCCTGAGCCCGTCTTGGCAAGGGAGGGCAGGATATAAACTAAATTAAATAAATAATTAAATAAATAAATGTTCTGAATAGAAGCCATCTGTCTGTTTATCCTTACTATATCTAGATTCCACTTGCATTCTAGTCCACCAATCTAAGTTTATTTCATTTTTCTTCAGTTCTTCCTGAGATTTTAAATTATTTTCATCATCTAACAATTCTGCATATCTAATAACTGTTGTTTTGAAGTCAAAGTTGGTTGAGAAAAAGCTTCCACTGGAGACACCCATCTTGGAATTTTAGTATATATCAGCGGACGAATCTTTTCCCACATCATCTTATCATATGATTTTAAAAATATTTATGTCCGGAGGCTTTCCCATACCATAAAAAATTATTTATTTATTTTATTTTATTTCATTTATACCCCGCCCTCCCCGCATGCGGAGTGCCATCCCAGTTTTAAATCGTGTCCTTCTAGAGCCAGTAGCCTATGATCTTCAAGTAGAATCCATTTTCTCAGTCAAACCAGACTTGCTGCTCTATAATAATTCTTCCAGTCTGGTACTCCAAATCCACTATTATCTTTCACATCCTGCAAGGCTTTCAGTTTGATTCTTGGATTTTTCCCTTGTCATATAAAATTGTGTCAGTTTATTCAATTCATTTTTTAAAAATTGTTTAATGTATATCAGCAGTGTCTGAAATAAAAACAACATACGTAGTAAAACGTTCATTTTCAAAATTGCTATTCTGCCCATTAGTGTTACTTGCAAAATTTTCCATTTCTCTAAATCTTTTTTAATGTCTCACAACACTTTATTATAATTATCTTTCATCAGGGAACTACATTTTGCTGTAATATTAATACCCAAATATTTGACTTTCTTCTCCAGTTGAAATCCAGTCAACAGACACACCAGATAGACATTCCAATCATCCACACAGCATCCATTCCAAAAACCCTCCCCCTCTCTGTCACTCACCAATCATACCACTTGACTGAGTCCAGCATCCTAGTCTGTCATACATCCATACAAACCACTTTTAAAGACACACACACACAAAACATGAAATCGTTACAATGTCCCTTTAATAAGGGAGTCTTTTCTAATAGCTCTTGTCAGAACTTCCAAAGCAGGATAAACAACAATGGAGATATTGGACAACCTTGTCTTGTCCCTTTTTATCAATCAATTAATTGTTTACTACTGCTTTCACTTTCTGCTTTGTATATATAGCTTCAATCGCCCTTATGAAATTAATCCCAAAATCCATTATCTTCAGCTGTTGAATAATAAATTGCCAGCTGACATTGTCAAATGCTTTTTCAGCATCCAAAAATATCAAAGCTGTATTTAACTATTCTTTTAAATAGGTTTGGTGCAGAAGTTCCTTTCTCTTTATTACTGGGAGCAGTAATGTTAATGATGGTTAAAACCAGTGCAGTTCTTCACTATTTATTTATTATTAAATTTCTATCCCGCCCTCCCCGCAGGGCAGGCTCAGGGCGGCTCACATTCAGCAGCTGGGTCAATATAAATCATATAAATACCTAAAAATGAAATAAAACAATCACATATTAAACAGTTGAGAACTAAAGTTAAAATGCTCGTGGAGATGGTCAGTCCTTCAGTCAGTTAAAGATGGCAGGCTGTAAGATGTAAGGCCATGTCCCAGTTCAGCGGTATCCAGTCTCACACGATGCTGTATCTCGATCTCCAAAAAAGGGCCGGCCTATTATCAGGAAGTTAATAATGATAATAGTTGATGGTAGTCATTGGTAGGAGTGGGTGGCTCCTAATTGAAGGCCTGGTGGAAGAGCGGTCCCTCAGGTATGCTGGACCCTGGCCATGTAGGGCTTTAAAGGTCAATACCAGCACCTTGAAGCGAATTCTGTATGCTTTTGACAGCCAGTGCAGTGCTTTCAGCACAGGCCCGATCTGTTCCCATCTAGGGAGATCCATCAGAAGCCTGGCCGCGGCATTCTGCACTAGCTGCAACTTCCGGATTAGTGACAAGGGCAGCCCCATGTAGAGAGCATTACAGTAGTCTCATCTCAAAGTGACCATTGCATGGATCACTGTAGCCAGGTCATTGCGGTTGAGGAAGGGAACCAACTGCCGGATCAGCCGAAGATGGTAAAAGGCCAACTTGGCAGTGACTGCTACCTGGGCCTCCATAGTTAAGGAGGGGTCCAGGAGTACTCCCAAGCTCCTTGCCTCCAGCACTGGCACCAATGGAGCCCCGTCGAAGGTTGGGAGTGGGATCCCCATCCCCAGGCCACCCCGACTCAGGCACAGGACCTCCGTCTTCGCCAGGTTCAGCTTCAGCCGGCTCAGTCTAAGCCAACCAGCCACAGCTTGCAATGCCCAGTCCAGATCTTCCGGGCTGGACTCTGACCAGCCACCCAACATCAGATAGAGCTGGATGTCATCAGCATACTGGTGACACCCCGGCCCATACTTCCAGGCAATCTGGGCAAGGGGGCGCATGTAGATGTTAAACAACATTGGGGAAAGCACTGCCTCCTGAGGCACACCGCACTCGAGCGGGTGCCTCCTGGACTGCTGTTCCCCTAGCACCACCCTTTGTCCCCGACCCTGTCAAATGCAGCCGACAGGTCTAACAACAGCACTGCCGAACCGCTCCGATCCAGGTGCCTCCGGAAGTCATCAGTAAGGGCAACCAGCTGTTTGCGTCCCGTGTCCCGGGCGAAAACCAGACTGGAAGGGATCTAAGACGGAAGCGTCATCCAGAAAGCTCTGTAACTGTATCTCCACCGTCCTCTCGATTAATTTGCCCAAATAGGGCAAATTGGAAATAGGGCAAATTGGAAATAGGGCAAATTGGAAACAGGTTGGCCAATTCGGTCAGAGTTGGTTTTTTCAAGAGAGGGCGGACCATTGCTTCCTTGAGTGCCACTGGGAATCGCTCCTCAGAGAGGGACCTGTTGACAATCTCCCTCAGGGCATCTCGGAACCCCTTGTGGCCCACTTTAATGAGCCAGGAAGGGCACGGGTCAAGGCTGCATGTGGTTGGGTGTACATGCACGAGCAGTCTGTCAACTTCCTCCAGGCTGAGTGGGCTGAAACAATCCAAACCCAGACCTGAAGACATGCACTATCGTCATAAAGCCCATTCTTGGCCTCTCAAACATGGAGAATGGGCATGCTACTTTTGAACAAGCCTACATTGTAGTTATTTTAATAGTTCTCTATACACCTTGCCTTTTTAATTCATAGATATACTGGGAGACTTACAATATTACACTGAAAAATTAATATTTTCAATAAAACATTACAGGAAATGTGGAAGTTATTCTGAGAAGGGGTGTTCTTCTGGAGGAGACTACACAATAGTCAACCAGTTGCCCTTGAAGAGGCAACAAACAGATCATAGAGGCCTACATCCCCTGATGTTGCCTCCCAGCACTGAGTCTGAGAAATAAGGCCAAATAGAAATGTTCTAAACAAATAAATAAATGTTGAGAATATTTGAATTGTCTCTGTTTCATCTGCTGCAGTCATCTCACACACATCTGCTGAGCATACAGAACAGAGAATGTGACTTTAAAGCTAGCTGGCTTGGATCCCAGCACATTTCATTTTAGAAATTAAAAAGTTTATAAAGAGAGATACTTTATAGGCTTTTCGGTATGGTTTAGTTTTGTTCGGTTTTATACTTTTTCTTTTATTTACCCTAACTTAGTGATGGGCTTAATGCTCTCTACTGTTTATATTTAACTGCAGCAATTGTAATGAGTACAATGTACTCATTACAATTGAGCTGCGGTGGCTCAAGTGGTTAAGACGCTGAACTGCAGGCTGTGGAAGGTAGTTTTGTTCGGTTTTATACTTTTTCTTTTATTTACCCTAACTTAGTGATGGGCTTAATGCTCTCTACTGTTTATATTTAACTGCAGCAATTGTAATGAGTACAATGTATAATCAAACAAGTAATTTCTAGGGCAGTGCTTTTAGGGGAGCATTTTATCACATTTTTATTTTATATCATGATGTACCACATCAATATGTACTTGTTGTTATTCAGTCACACGGTGGAGTCGAGTCTGACTCTTCGTGACCCCATGGACCATATCCAGCCAGGCTCTCCTGTCTTCCACCATCCTCTGGAGTTTGCTGTTAAGAAAATAAGGGGTGTACTTCTGGATGAGACCACACAGTAGTCAACCAGTCACCCTTGGAGAAACAACAAACATAGCATAGAGGCCTCCATTGCCTGATGTTGCCTCCCAGCACTGGTATTCAGAGGTTTACTTGCTCTGGATGTGAAGACTTCCTTTAGTCATGGCTAGTAACCACTGATGGACCTATCCCCATTAATCTGTCTGATTCCCTTTTAAAGCTATCAATGCTATTGGCATCTCCACAATATAGTCTCCACAGTATAATTATGCATTGAATAAAGAATTACTTCTGTTCATCCTTAACTTCATTGGGTGTCCCTGAATTCTAGTATCATGGTAGAGGGAGAATGTTTTTTCTCTCTCTATCCAGTTTCTCAGAGTAAGTTTTCTCTCAGTTTTCTTTCAGCAAGCTTGTTCCGCAATGTGCTTAGTCATTCTGCCTTTCGTAATAGTTTCTACTAATTTACCCAGAATAGATGTTAAGCTAATTGGCCAGTAATTTCCTGAGTCCCCTCTGGATTCCTTTTAAACAGCTGGTATAGCGTTTGCTATTTTCCAGTCCTCAGCCAATTTAGTGAAATCCCAGGCTGATAACATGGGTTAAACTTTGTTACTTCGTTTACAAACAGGCTCTCAGAGTCACTGTCTTGAAGTACGTTAACAATTGCTGTGCTAAAGAATCCTCATTTATGACATACCATGCTAATCCTTATACTAGAGCAGATACCAGTTCTATTGAGTTTTTCTGATACAAACTTGATCCATAGATTATCCTGCCCTCCTGCGCCTAACAATTGGCGTCATTAATGTTCGGACTGCTGGGGAGAGGAGTTTTTCCTCTCTACTCTAGCTCTTCCCCAATACAGCACTTTACTTGCTTGCAAACAAGCCAAATGGCTTCCATAGTTTTCTAGAGGAGAAAGTAAATGCTGCCTATCACATTGATGGGCATGCTACTGATGGGTCAAGGAATAAGACTCTCATGAGATATGGGTTAGTTGATTGCTATTTAATACAAAACACATTGCTATTGTTTTAAAATAAAAATACTGTTTTTAAGGATAACCAAATACAGCCTATAATAGCACTGCGATTATGAGAGTACTAGCACATATACAAGTTGAAGACCTGCTCACAGATATGTTGTTTTCCTTGACAAACCTCTTATATACGTATTCTAGAAGATATAATGGAGAAGTTATCAAGTGGTGTTTTTAGGTATGTCATATTCCTGAAATAGATTTCTACAAGCTGCAACATAAATAATGTTTGCTCTTTGTGTAGCTCCATGTCACTTAAAATCCATGGGTATTTCTCTAATAAACATGTATGATACATAGTTGCAGCTATTGACTAGGATCCAAAGTACGATGAAATTAGTTGTGTGAATCCAAGAGAACTGTACACTGTAGTACTGCCACCTCTCTGAATATCCTCCAAGCTCCCAGTAGGGGTCAGTTACCATGACTTCCAGGCGCACACATACGCACACATGGACATATGAAAAACACAAAAATACCCCCCATATATCAATAAAGTAGGGAGACAGGTTTCAAATAGTAAAACCCATGTGTAGAAACAGTAAACCCCCTCCCCCCTTTCCTATACAACCCCAAGGCAAATTTAGGCTTCATTAGCCAGAAATTTGCAATACTATCTGTCACCCTATCTGATGATACAGCTAAGCTATAAGTGTTGCCAAAGCCTATCATTTCAAACCTTGACTTATTGATGCAAAGCTTGATGATGATATAGGCTGGGACCAAGGGTTGCCAGGCAGGATTATTTGTATCACAGCATGTACTACCACCTCATTTTGCTCCTTCTGCTCCATTAAGGGAGTGTGGGGGCTGGAGTGGAGGGGTAACCCTACTGGTGCCTGATGATGTCATACTTCCACAGTATGGCCCACTTGGTTCCAATCAAGGAAGATTCTGTTACCCTTGGTTTATAGTATCCTGGAGGATTGGGGAGATTTGTACTGCTGTCAGAACTCAAAAGCACATATTTCTCTTCTTCCCAATGATTAGTTGCAGGTTCCTTCTATTACTCATTCAGAATTGAGTGCCTATTGGTATGGGAATGAAATATTGGTTGGTCACATAGCCCTAATTGCTCCCTGACAGCACCCTAAAATTGTTGTAAACCTTTAAGGACTCTGCCCATTTTGAAAGTAAAAGACCTTTGGAGGAGGGTAGGACTGGATTAAAATAGCTTCCACATTCTAATTAATTGAATTCCCTACGGTTCTTTAAACCATAAAGGAAACAGAACCATTAATGTGTTATCTTATCCTGGGGAACTGGAGGGGGGGAATTAGGATAAATGTGGTACAGCTCCTCACTGGGACACCCCAACATTTGCATTATCCATATCAAACTGGTCCATATCAAACTGGTGATTACAGTATCCCTTCCACTATGTAAGAGGAGACATATAAATAATAATTTTAGCTTTGGTTTTTATTTGACCTGCACAATGGTTGCATGAATTCATAATGTTTTAATTTTGATTATTATATGTATTTTTGCTTTTGTCTTCCCTGGAATAACAATAATTATGACTTTGAAACTGCCAAGCTTGTCTAACAGCACATTGGCAACAACATTCATTCATTATTATTTTGCAAAACAGTGAATCTTTAGAAAGATGAATCCACTTGTGATCCCTGCTTAAGAGGGCCAGCATAGTGGTTAGAATGTCAAACTGTGTGTTGCCTTCCTAATTGGCCCAGCAGTTCTCTTAATTTCTTGCATCACTCAACTTGTTCCCTCAACAGTAAAACTGGTGGCCCCTGCTGATCACAGACACAGCCTAACAGGGCCACCAATGAACAACAGGGATGTTTCTGCATACTGAAAACCTCCAAAATATGCAGAACAATGACTTTTTGCTTCTGTACCCACCCCCTCCCCCATGAAGACTTGAGCATGCATACTGCCTCATGCGGCCATGGAACCATAACAACAGAGCTTTTATTCTGCCCATTGACTGACTAATTGGAAGCAAGTGATTTGCTGCTTGTGTCCATCCAGCCTAGTAGCTAATTATGAGGTTGGGGAGGGGGAAATTCCTATATTGGTGGTATTGGAGGGTGAAAGGTGAGGGGCACACTACTTACAATAAGAGAGCTAGGCAAACTGCCCTATAGCAAAATAAAGATGAGAAATTTTGACGCTGTGAGCAACAGTCCCTTAAATGTTAGGGAGAGCTTTTCTGTAGTAGTACTGTTGGGGTTCAACAAAGCTGCTTACCATAGGTCACTTAAATAGCACTAAAGGAAAATGTAAATTTGAGACAGTAACATTTTTGCATTGTGACGTGACAGTAGAACGTGCGCTCCCAAAGCCTACTTGTTGGTTCCAAATACTGAGGCAAAATTCGTATGTCATATTTAAAAATGCAATGTAATTGAGTTATTTCCACAGTCAATGAAAATTGCTCTGGGACAATCTGCTTGTGCTCCTATGTGGTAAAAGAAGCCTATTTAACATCAGGCTTATGTGCCAATGCATGATATTGAAAACAGCCTGTTTATTCTTGGGCTTTGCTACCCGCTCCATGTGCATGCTCATAGCTACTGTGAAGTACAGTTGAATTATCTTTAACACTACAAATGTATAAGTGGGGACCCATTCCCCCCACCTGTGCTTCTCCCCCTTCTCACTCTTTCTCCCTCCTGCCACCCCTTTTCTTACCCTCTCCTCTGTGCCTGTCACTTTCTCTCACTTTCTGCCCCCACCCCATCATTTTCTTTCTTTTCTGCCCTACCCCACCACTCTCTCACTCTCTCTTTCAGCCTCCCACCCCATAACTCTCTCTTCCTTGCCTCCCCATCACTCTACCGGACTCCTGCCTGCTTCCTACCCCCCCAGCAGAAGTGGTGGCAGCAGTGCTCCCAGGCATCCACCTCCCCCCCTCTCGCAGCAGTGGTGGGGTGGCTCTCCAGAAATCACAATGGATCTCCTGACTAAAGAGAACAGTTCCCCTTAGGGTTTCCTGAGAAATTCCTGGAGATTTGGGGGTGAACCCTTGGGAGGGTGAGGTTTGGAGAGGGAAGCAACCTCAGTAGCGTAGAGTTTACCGTCCAAAACAGCAGTTTCCTCCAGGAGAACTGATGTCTCATCTGGAAATCAGTTATAATTCTGAGATATCTCCAGCCCTCACCTGGAGGTTGTCAATGCTAGTTCCCCTGGAAGAAATGGCTGCTTTGGAGGGTACTGTCTATAGCATTATACCCTTTCTGAGGTCCCTCCCCTCCTCAATCCCCATCCTTCCCAGGCTCCATCCCCCAAATCTCCAGGAATTTCCCAACCTGGAGTTGGCAACACTGTCTCCTTCCCACTCGAAAGCCAGTGTACCTTTATCTGCCCTGTCTTCAGCATTCCATCTCCTACCCCTCTGCAGCTCTACCTAGGAAAACTACAGTCTTTCTCCACAGTGGAGACCAAAGCAGCTTCTCCTCTCCCTTTTGTTCACACAACAACCTTGTGAGGTAGGTTTGGCTGAAAGTATGTGACTCATCCAAAATCACCCAGTGAGCTTCCACAGCAAGATGGGGATCCAACCTTGGGTCTCACAGACCCTACTCTGAAGCTCTAACTGCTGCAACCCACTGGCTTTCATAAGATGACTGCTGTTGAACAATAGCAAAAAGCCAGGCCTAGTTGAGTCATGTAGGTCAGGTGGTATCAAGTAACTTAGAAGCTGCTATTAGGCCTAGGGTTGCCAGTCTCCAGCTGGCACCTGGAGATCCCCCAGAATTACAGCTGAACTCCAGACAATGGGGATCTGCCTCTAGAGAAAATGGCTACTTTGGAGGGTAGACTCTGTGGCATTATGCCCTTCCCCAAATCCTGCCCTCCTCAGAGTCCACCACAAAATCTCCAGGAATTTCTCAACCTGGACCTGGCAACCTGAGTCAGGCCTGGCTCCCATGAATCCTCCCTCAAAGGCCAAAATAGGCCTGGAAAGGGCCTGCCCCCTCCCTCTGCCTTTTTACTCACAAAACCCCAGTAGGAAATACCGTGGTTGCCTAGCAACAGCCACTGATGAAATATGTTTTTTAAAGCTACAGGCACTTCTTTTATCATATTTGGATTTTTAAAAACTTCCCAAGGCTGTGTGGTGGTGGTGGTTTTATTTCATATTTTTCTGCAAACCTGGATCCTTTTTCAGGTTTGTAGAAAGATCTGTCTTGCCCGTTCACAGGTCCAGTCACCGGATTTAAGTATCCAAAGATTTGCCAACTTTGCTATTAGAATATAAGATGTAATACATTGCTTTCTATTTGCTGTGCTTCTCTGTGTGCTTCCAGGGAACCTCGTGAAACTATAACACATTCATTTTCCTTGAGCAGTAAGGTTTGCACTACTAAAATGTAAAGTCTATTGCAATTGTCCTGAAATGTGTTTTTTCATCTGAGCATACATTCCAGACACTTCTGATTGTTCTCTTTTAGGCCTAATTTGGATGAGCCAATCCCATTGTACGAAGCTAAAGTTGCTATGGAAATGGTTCAGAAGAATCAAGCAAGAAAAAAACAAGTTGTCCAGCTGTGAAGCACATATTTCTAGCTTCTAAGGCTGCACTTTTGTATAGTGTGTATGTATACAGTAGTGGTCACTGAATAAGTAAATCTTTAGCTAATTATACAATTACTATTTTAAGATTCTTTTTACATCTTGGGGAGAAATTGGAGGTTTTTGGTCAGAGCTTTCATTTTGTCTGTAGCAATTTCTAAACTATAAATTCAGTCTTAATCTTCTCTCTCCCTTCCCAAAGTAAAATCTTTGTCTTGAAGAGGTGATATATGTTTCTGTCATAGTTCTTTTTTTATATTTGGTAGTATTTTTGTTTTATTGGGACTTCTGCATACTGTTTTCGATGAAGCCAAGAGGAGGAAAATCTTATTAAAATTGAAGGGTATAAGTGGAAAACTGTTCATGTTGGCAAGGACATCCGAAAGCGCTTTCTTAAACTGACTTGATTTTCATGGTGGTTTTGCTATGACTTTCTGATTCTCCTGTGATATTACTACTGTTGAAGAGTTTTAATATACGACTAACCCTGGAAAAAAATCTCATAATTCAAACTTAAAATCCTTTTTAATGTTCATTACAATTTTGATTCACTGTCACATAAGCTAAAAACATGTACATAGAAATCCTACTCAAAGGAATGGGATTGGGTTCTGTGTAAACAGGTGTTGTGTGACATCTGATATCCCACTAACACATTGTACTTACTCCATGGGTCACAGAGAGCCACATTTGCAGTTACCAACCACCAAAAGATCCACATGACTACTGCATGTCCTGTGTGCCACCTTACACGACATACAGTTAATCTCTTGAGCATGTAGGGTTGTCTCTAACTCACACTGTTGAACCTATGTGCCCTTTACTTCCCTTGCAGTCTTCTTGCTGTCTCCCTGGCACAACGCTCACAAATCAGGTGAGACCAAGATGGTCAAGGCTAGTCTGCGTCATGCCAGGGAGAGAGAGCAAAAAGACAGCAAGAACAGGGTATGCAGATAGTTGGGAAAAGTACATGTATGTCTGAAGGTGTCATACTGAGTCAGACCATTGGTCTATAAAGGTCAGTAGCATCTGCTGTGACTGGCAAGGTGTCAAGTGAACAGAGTTTGAGTCTAATGGCACCTTTAAGACCAACAAAGTTTAATTCTGGGTATAAGCTTTTGTGTGCATGTACACTTGTTCAGATACTGATTAACTGGAGATTCAAGGGTTTGAATGTGGGACTTTCTGCATTCAAAGCTGATGTTCTACCAATGAGCTACAGTTCCATGCACTGTTATCTTTTTCATGTAACTCTCCTTGATGCTTGAACTACTATCAGAATTCACTATGTACTCAATGAAATTAGAAGTGGACAGACTATTCTGTGCAAACCAATTGTCAGGTATGTAGACTGTTCTGACAGCTATGGGGGGAGAGAAGAGGGGGTGTGGACTCTGAGGGGACTGACTGCTGGACTGGAAAATGTCCAGTCCCCCACTTCTGGCTTCTCCTATAGACACTTTAAACCTCAGCCACCCACAATCAAGATAAGAAGGGGGACACAGGATTTGATTAAAGGGCTGGTGGTGTGTAAGCTATGTGCTCACTAAAGGTCACTTATTTGGGAATCTGCTATTTATGAAGTAAGCAGAAATAGTTTTTTCTGTGGATATGTGACAAGACACAGATAGAAATTAACGATTTATTTAACAGAAAACAAAGTATTGAACAGAGTAAATGTTTTGTGTGGATTGCTTCAGTAGATATTGTGAAACTGGGTCTCAACTTCACACACACACACACACACACCGGTTACAAAATTTCCCCATGAGAGTAACGACTTTGTTGCTGAGCCTCAAGTAATGTAAATGAACCCTGAGGGGAACCCTGCATGGCAGGCAAGGTGGGATATAAATCTAAAATAAATAATAAATAAATAAATTTAGTTCCCCTTTCTTCAGACATGTTACCTCAGTTTAAAAGGTTTAACTGGAACCTATTTTCACAACTGACAGGATACTGCCCAGGTTCAAGGTTGCTCTTTCACCACACAGAGCTCCTGTCCGCTGAACCTGTATCCGTAAGTTAGGAATGTTGGTCCCTTAACAAGATGCTTATTCTCTCATTAAAACTTTTTTCCCTAAGCTGACCCAAACCCTAACTAAAAGCCAAATAAAAACCTGGCTAAGATGATGCTGTTATCCAGAGCCACAATTCACTGTCTGAGGGAAGAAATCTTCCCTTTCCCTTGCTTACCTCCTCCCATCCAGTGGAGCTCCTTGGGTTCTGATTGGCTTACAGTCACTTGGATTTGTACTTTGGCCACCAAATGAGAAGGGAGCACTCACTGGAGAAGACCCTGATGCTGAGAAAGATTGAAGGTCAAAGAAGACGGGGACGGCAAAGGATGAGATGGTTAGACAGTGTCATAGAGGCAACGAACATGAAATTGAGCAAACTTCAGAGGACAGCGGAAAACAGGAGGGCCTGGCGTGATCTGGTCCATGGGGTCGCGAAGAGTCGGACTCGACTGTGCGACTGAACAACAACAACAAAAGCAGAGGAGTAGATTTAGAGCCCTGGTGGAGAGGTGGCATTTCAGCATCTACTGACTCCAAAATTTGAACTGTTGCTGTCCCAGGAACAGAAAACTAATGATGATGCTTTTGCAAAGTTTTTTTTCTGATAGAAATCTCTCAAATGCATTCTGATTTGGATGCTGGTTGTAACATTTATGGACTATTTGACTCAGTTACTGTGATGAATGTTGACAAGCTCCTGGATCTGCAAAGGCTACCACCACTTCTGTGCTCTAGAACCATGTCCTTTCTGGTTGTGACCTTCTTAACAAGTCATTGTTGACCATTATAAATCACTTCTTTAAAAAACTACCCATACAGGAAAGTGATGTGTTCAGTTATCACCCTGTGTCTAATCTGCCCTTCCTGGGCAAGGTCACTGAGAGAGCAGTGGTGGACAAACCTAAAGCCTTCTTGGATAATTAATGTGTTCTAGATCCTTTTCAGTCTCATTTCAGGCAAGGGTATGGAATGCAGATGGTGCTGGTAACTTCAGCTGGTAATCTCCATCTGAAAGCAGACAAAGGCCATGGCCTCTTTGTTGCTCTGACTGGATTTGTCTGCTGCCTTTGATACAATGGACCATGCCATATTGTTAGGGCATTTGGAAGTAGAGATAGGTACCAGTGGATGTGCTCTGGACTGGTACAAATAATTCCTTATGGACTGGACTCAAAGGGTTGCAAATATATTGAAACAGAATTCTTACAAGATGGAGGCAATGTGGGCTGGGAAGCCTGAGGTCTTGGACATAACGTTTCCCACCTTTGATCAAGTACAGCTGATCCTTGCTGACTGTTAAGAGCCTAGGGATTATATAAGACCAAGCATTATTGCTGGAGAAGCAAGCTAATGGAGCCAGGAAAAAAACCACTTTCTTCCAACTTAGTTTAGCCCAGAAAATGGCACCCAACTTGACTTGGCCAGTCTGACCACCTGGTTATTATCAGCACTGTATTTCTCATATAAATACCATTTTCTGCTAGTTTAATGTCATATTTAATACACATTACTTGTTCAATTTCTGGGTTTTTTAGACTTCTGAAATCCTAGTCCCATTACATTATTAAATGCCTCATTTTATTGACAACATTGATTCACAGTATACTCTGCTTTCATTCTCAGTGAGAAGGGCAGACTATAAATAACATAAATAAACTAATAAGGAGTGTCAATCATTATTAGGTCTCTGGCACCTGTGAATTTGATGGGCATAGACCAAAGTGTCAATTCTGTTCTGTTTTTCTACAGAAAAGTAAATGAAAGGATACTAGAACACGGATATATTCTGTGGGACTTTTGTAGCTTGGTGCATCAGTGCCACCTAGGCCTATATGACATGCATTTGGATGGTTTTGCTTCCTTAGAATCTGGCATTTTAATGTATATTTGGTTTAAAATGAATTTTGGTTGGGAAGGGAGTGATGTAATTTACAGTGCTCTACCCTTATTTCTACAATATTACTGTTCAGTGTCTCTGACTTATCCTATTGTTTCTGCCATACAAATGCATATAAAATGCCCATTCCCTACTGTTTTGGATGCATTGCAGCTGGGAAAGGATTAATAAGAGCATATTTCAATACTTTCATTTCTAAAATAATGCTCTCAGATGTCTTTAACACATCCCATTATGTTTTGCAGTAATATTATTTACTCCAGCTTTTACACCGTCCTTAAATTTTTTAGCCAGTGACCAAATTTTCAAATTACATAAGTAATGGGGCAAAAAGCTCCAAGCTTTTAAATATCTAAAACTGCCTATTATCTTTGTATTATAACAAAGCCAGAGATTGAAACGTTTTACAAAATCTTGTATATCATTGGTGGCATTAAACATATGCATAGACTATAACAGTTTCAGACCAATACATCACGTCTTTCCCTTCTCTGTCTACATTACGGCTATCTTTCCTGCCTCAACCTTCTGTCTTCATAGACCTTAAAGAAATACTACTAGGGTGGGGGGATCACCTTTCAGTATTTTAGATTCAGATGGGCAGCCATGTTGATCTGAAGCAGCAGAACAAAGATTGAGTCCAGTGGCACCCTTAAGACCAACAAAGTTTTATTCAAGGTATGAGCTTTCCTGTGCACACATGCTTCTTCACTCTTCAGATACATTAAAACAGGTTGGTGACTTCAGTTTCAATGTATCTGAAGAAGTGTGCGTGCACACAAAAGCTTATACCCAGAACAACACTTTGTTGGTGCCACTTAGCAATTAGTAGCACTGGCGTTTCGGTGGAATTCTACCAGCTCACTGAATCCTGTTTGGGGGCCCTAACGCAACACGGGGCGGGGGGCGGCACCGGCGGAAAAAGACCTCCCTCCATTCTCCACAGACATCCTTGCTAGGAGCAGGAGAAACTGCAGCCCAGCACCTGCCACCGTTTGCGCCCTCCTCCGCCACTACCGCACAACTACAAGGCGGGCTCAGGAGAAGAGTGGGGAGCAAAGCTCACTAGGGATTGGCTGGCTGCTGCGCGGGCAAAGAGAAGGAGCAGGGCCCGCCTGTGGGCGGAGCGTTCACTTTTACGCGCCAAATTCGTTTCCGAGGCCCCGACTGGCCAGAGAGGTTTTCTTCTTTGGAGACTCTCCACCGCCGCTGCCGCCGCCATGTGTTCGGTAGTCCCCGACTATTCGCCAGGCTTCAAGAAGCCCCCCCGGACGCTGCGTCTGAAGCGGAAAAGGTTTCAGAGGAGCCAGCCAGCCCCTTCCACCGGGCAGTCGCCCACCGCGGCCGTTTCCAGCCCTCTCGGAGACCTCGCTCTTTCCCCTCGGCCCTTTCCCGGCATCCGCAGGCGCAACCCTTTTTCGAGCCTGGAGAATACTCCGCGCTCGCCGCTTCCCCAAGGGCCCAGCCAGTGTTTCTCTCCGACGCAGAGAGTAGTGGAGAAGGAGCCGCCATCCACTGGGAACGACGCCCGCACCGGCTCTGGCGAAGAGGTAACGTTCTGCCCTTTCTTTTTCCTTCCGAGGATTTGGTCATCTATCACATGACATAACCATATAGAAAATGGTTCGAGGCATATCAGAAGGGAAGGGGGCATGGTAACAATTTAAGCCACCGTCGAGATACGCCTGTAGTTCTGGCATCTGAGTTTATCTCAGGACTAAGGTTGACTCTTGCAAACAAATGACTTCTACCAGTCATTTGGTAATTGTTAAAAATGGAAAGCGTTTTTTGCCAACAGCAGCCTCTTAAGGCTATAAAGCATTTATATAACTTCACCTTACAGATTTAAAAGAAATCTACTTACATAATGTTTATTGGATTGAAAGAGTTAACTGACTTGCCAGACTCGTTTACAATAGTGTATTAATTCTATGTTGACTATTACGTTTTTCCATGATCGTATTAAAATTAATAAGCCTTGCTGAGTTTATTTTATTTTATTTTTATCCCGCCCTCCCTGCCAAGGCAGGCTCAGGGCGGCTTACATTAAAAGGGTTAAAAATATATTAAAACACAAATACCTATTAATACAATGCAGCTTCATAAAACATATAGACATAACAAATCACAATACAAAATAGAATAAAGTGCTGGTGGCGGTGACATCCCGGGTCAAGATAGGATGGTCCAGAGTGTTGGTCTCTTGGTGTTGATAGAAATTTATGCACACAGTTAATTTTTGCTCACTGAAACAAATGAGAATCAAAGTACTTGGACCCCTTTTAATTAAAACAATTTCAACAAATACAGGTATGGTAAAGATCTAATGGAATGATGAATTGTGTTAAGTAGTCCCAGAATAAGCACAAGCCTGCTCATATAAGAATTACAGGTGCCTGTTACAATTTTTTTTCCTAGTTCTTAAATGGTCTTAAGGAAGGCAAGACCATTGTGAAACAAGAGTTTTATGAAACATCACCTCCAGCCTTTGATGTAAGTATCTCTACAACTGCTAGATCCTTGAGGATGTTTGAATTTTTATCTCATGAAACTTAGCCACATGGTGCTGTATGTGCAGGAGTGGTCTTCTCATATGCAAGGTGTTTTATGAGCAGAGAACTGCATTTGTAGACTGCTCTGCATACCTAAGAATGCATATACGGCTCCAACTGGATCCAGTAATCTTTGTGTTAAAGCATGAGATCATAACTTATCCAATGTGTAACTTTTCTGGGGGTTCTACTGGGTAAACTGTAGTCACTTATGCCTTTGTGGAACATGAGCAGAGAGAGTGGTTGGGAACTAAATAAAAGTCAGGGTTAAGGGTTCATTGGGTAGCAGTAGAAGAAGGGAAGGGGAATAAATACAACTGAAGAATTTATCCCTAAGTTTATATAAACACTGATACAGACAATGCTCTGCCATTTCAGTAATATTTTCTTTTTTATGGTCCATTTTTTTTTTACAAGTAGATTGAACCTGTCCAGCACTGGGAAAGGTCTCCTAAGCAGCAGCCTTCCTTCTTCCTGCAGTTTTAGCAAGCTAGTCCTATGAAATGAGTCTTCCTCCTTCCAGATTTCAAACTGTGGTTAAAAGCTAATGCTGATGATCATTGGTGCAGATGTAGGCCTACTTTGTTCTTCATGCTGACAAGGAGGTCGCTTTCTAAATATTGTACTGGTGGGCATTAATAAAGCAGCTGCTTTGTTGTAACTTTCAGTATTTGTGTTTTGCAAGGACCCACATCAGAACACTTCCCATACTGAAGTTTCTTCACCAAGTTACGAATTTCCTACAGATTGGAGCATTAAAACTCGTCTGCTCTTCAAATCTCCCCATTCGTTTGCCTGGGCGGATCATTTAAAAGCACAAGAAGAATCTCAAGGGTATGTCCAACACTGCAGAGCCACATCAATAAACCTGCCCCAAAGTATTCAGGTAACTTATTCTGTTTGACTGTGGATTGTAAAGACTTGATCCCATCTACCTTGAGATGGAAAGTAACAAAGGGTATTTGTGCAATTTCTGTAATAAATACACTTGTTTACAGAGCTAAATGTTGTAAATATGAACAGCCAGACCCATTTCCTGGATCTTTGCCTCCCTGGGTTTAGAACTATGTATTGAGCAAAATAGTCCAGACACTGGACTATCACACTAAGGAAGAGTACTTTTAAAAAATTGTAAATATGTAATAGGTGGTCTAAAATTCTGCTTTCCGATGTTACCAATGAGATTGATGACTGATCATGCTGAACTGAGTCAAAATAGAATACTGGATTTCAACCTGGTTTCTAGACATAGTGCTTGCACTAATATCCACCTTTGCTAACATAAGGGCTATGTTTTCTCTTTACTTCTCTTTTCTGCCTTCTAAGTGGCTTGTGAATTTTGCTTAGTAGCAGGCATGGATTTGAATAAATGACAGTGTTCTTTTTTCCAGGGGAATAGCCATTGTTCCTCTGTCCCAGGATGCTTTGGTGCAGCACAAAATGTTCTATGCTAGGTACATTATAAAGTGACCCATTCCTTTTTTTGTGCCACTTTTTTTTGCCAGAGGCAGAAGGAAATCTGCATGTGTGAGAGAGGGCTGCTTATTTCCCCAGCCCTCCCTTCTCACTCAGCTTACTTTGGTAGCCACAACCACTATGTCCTTTTTGTTGGATATTGTAACTCTGCAAACAAGGGGATCTGGGAGGGAAAGGGTTAAGAGAATTCTCTCGAGTACACTTGGCAGTTGGTCCCAACCTCTCATCAGCTAGATGTTGAGCCTCTTTGGCCATGGCTTGTCTTCTGTTTTATATAGGACCTTTCTTTTATCTGGGCTGGGAGCTGTAGCAAGTTAATCTTTTTTGAGGTTAATCTGTTCACAATAAGTTAAATGTACCTACATGAATATGTCATGTAAGATATGCCAGTTTGGTGTAATGGTTAAGAGCTTGGACTCTAGGAGAACTGGGTTTGATTCCCCACTCCTCCACATGCAGCTGCTGGGGTGACCTAGGGTCAGTCATCAGTTCTTTCAGAGCTGTTCTCTCAAGGGCAGTTCTTGAAAGAGCTCTCTCAGCCTCATCTACCTCATATGGTAGGGTAGGGATTGTAAGCCACTCTGAGACACCTTTGGGTATAAATCCCCCCCCCCTCTTTGTGTAAATAAAATTTTTCTTGTTACCATTGAAGTCAGATTATCTTTGTAATTTAATTTGCATAATTTCCCCCTTAACTGGGAAACATGGAAAATCAGAGATATTACATAAAGTTTATGTGCTTCCAAAGCAGTTGATTTTTTTATATTTAACCCCATACCTTTTTCTACTTGCAGCTTGAGGAACAGATAGGGCCTATGTGCGTGCTTGTGTTTTGTGAACTACTTTACACACGTCCTCCTTGGCCTGCTAAATGTCTGTAGCCCAGTCAAGTGTTTCTAGTCTATGCATGGAATGAGCAGTCAGATGACCTGACTTTGACTACAGCCCGAGATCTTTAAAAGAAAAAGATCTTTATTTACAAAAATATAGTCTCAGTTCACTAGAACACGAGGGAATGGAAAACCTATATCAAAATACTACGGGGTGCTACAGAACTAAGAAGTTAAATATAACACTAAGTAACAGTGGTGTTACCTTGGCATTCTCATCCTTGGAATTCTGAAAATAGAGGCTGGTCAAGACAGACTTCATTTGTTTCCCTCAGTCCTTGTCTTGCACACCTCTAACAGGATATCCAGAACCGTTAATTGTTCATGTCCCAGCTGGGAGGGTTTCACTTTAACCTACTATGAAACTGGGAGTGTAGCCCTTTCCACCTTTTTGCCAATATAATCAAGGTGTGTGTTCCAAAATCAGGTTATCCAAGTAGCCATCAATCTTGCCCCTTCCTGGGAAGTGGTCATCTGCATTCTCCATAATGGAGATGCCTCTCAGTGTAATATTTCAGGAGCTGATTAATTTCCCAGGAAAGTACATTTTCCTAGAGGTCAGGGCCTGAGTGTTAATCAAGGTATCCTGCATTTTTCTATCATAAGAAACATAATTAGTTTGCAAAAAGCATCCTGAATCTTCTTTTTAAGAAACTACATATTGCTAATGGCAGAATATGCGGTAATGGCCAGACTAATGAGTTATATAAACAAAAGATTGATCAAGAAATTTAAAAGGAAATGGAAAACTTATTATGCCTATTATAAAGATGAAAGATAAGTAATACAGATTACTTTTATTGGTTCTGATCTGTATGAAGTCACTGAAATGCTGTTTTTCTTTAGATTCTGCTATATTTTCAGTTTAGAGTTATGTATACTAGCTAACTGATTAGTATAATCAATATATTTAGTATTATAAGTATTTGATGATATAATATCTTCCATATAATCAGTTTAAGATGTAGGTTTAGCTTATACTCTACTTTTTTGAAATATCTTTAAAATGCATTGCTTGCTTTTTTTAGCTATAGTTTGATTACAAGTATATGTAAGATATATTAATGCAGGGGTGTCAAACATACGGCCCATGAGCAAATGGCTCCCTCCTGCTTTCTGCATCACAGCTTACTATTGCCCAGCTCTCTCCAGCTTCCTGCTTCCAGGGGAGAGAAAGAAAGTCAAGTGTCTTTTCCCTGGATTGGCTGAGGGTTCCTCCCCTCCCCCTCCTCTGAGGAGGAAGTCCTGGAGGATGCATTGTCTTGAGCTTCATTATCAGTTGCAATTCAGCAGTCTCTCTAATCTCTTGAAATTTCTTTGTAACAGAACCGCTGCTCTTAGGTCAGCAACTGAATGTCGAAGGTTAAAATGTGCTCCCACTGGTTTTTGAACGTTATAGTTTCTAATAGCAGTAGAAAGTGTAAGAGTCCAGTAGCACTTTAAAACTGACAAAATTTGTGCTGGTGTATGAGCTTTCGTGAGTCACTGTTCACTTCTTCAGACTTATTTCTATTTATTCTTTGCATCCTCCTGGACTGAATCTTCCTGGACCAAATTGAGACCTAGGTTTTTTTGTCTCATTGCCAATGCAGATATCTCCACACATATTACCCCTTTCTATATCACACCTAATCCAATCAAGCCTGCTATTGCCATTCAGCATTTGAAATCATCATTATAAAGTTTATATCTCCAATACCTTGTGTTATGTTTTATGGCACACTATGGTCTGGCCCAACAAAGTGACATTTATGTCCAATCCGGCCCTTATAGCAAATGCGTTTGACACTTGTGTGTTAATGTTTTAAAACTATTCAAAAATTAATATATTGTTATGCTAACTCTAAATATTCAGTATCTGATAGTTACCATTAAATAAATTCCTGATTTTAAGCCAATTAATTCATATAGTTTATTAAGTGTTTATCGGTCTAATTACAAGTTTCATCATGATTGAGAGAGAAAATAATCCTGAATATTATGAATATGCTGTATATTACATATTTTAAATGCTATATGTGTTTTTTTTATTTATTAAATTTATATGCCCAATTTTCCAAACGGGCTCGGGGGGGGGGGCATCAAGGCATATAACAATAAAAATCAGTTAACACAATTGATGTAAAAACAACTAAAACCAGAAACAGTTAAAAGATGGCAAGGAATAATTCAACCCCCCCAGAAACCGGATAGATGATACTGGAGTCATCTTTACATAATCCCGAGACTCCATAGGTAGATGATTCACACCTGTCTCTATACAGGGCAGTCTCTATATGGGCTCTGTACAGGGAGGCCAGCTAGTTGGGTATGCACTGCCTCAACTAAAGGCCTGGCAGAACAGCTCCATTTTGCAGGCCCTGCAGAACTGTAATAAGTTCCGCAAGGCCCTGATTTCAAATGGGAGCATGTTCCACCAGGTAGGGGGCCAGGACAGAGAAGGCCCTGGCCCTAGTTGAGGCTAAGTGAACATTCTTAGGGCCTTTTTCTACACTTTTGCCCCTTTCCCTTTTTTCTTTCTGTATCCGTATTTTGTTTTTCAATTATAAAAATATATATCAGGAGAAAAAGAAACAACATACTGCTTATTGCTGTCTTGCAAGCTAGTAAAATCTTTTCCCTCCCTCCTTTTTTTCTTTATAACATTGCATTAAGAAGCAGCTCTACGAAACAGCATGGCATACTGAATTTAAAAGTGGAGCCAAATATAAGACCTCCAATTACAGAAACAATTTATATTAAGTAATTTATCAAATCATACTAATTACAAAAGGAAAGTTTTAGAGATTCTGTAGATAGCCTTTGACCTCTGGAAAAACTGAACAGGGCATACAAATATTTGTGGGCATGTGATAATGGTTGTGTAGACACTTTCCATTGATCCTGGTCTTATAATATCCAGATCGTATAGATATTTGGCATTTCATTTTATGAAGAATGCAGTAAAATAGAGTTTATTATCCTATGAGCCTTTTGGAGTATGAAAAAGGCTTGGCATTAGAGGGGGATTGTGAAGTTGCATTTCAGATTCTGTGTAAGAAATGTTGTAAGACAGATAAAAATTCACATATTAAATAGTTTAAGATAATACTTGCTTCTAATTGTGAATATTGCTGTAAATGCTTTTGAACTTCTTGTAAATAATCTTTCTGCATGTAACTTAACATATTGCAATCTTAGGAACCAAAACTCTCCACAGAGCTTCGATGTGCTCTCCAGCAAAGCCTCGTATATTGGCTTCATCCCTTCTTGCCATGGCTACAGCTGTTTCCTCGTATTGGTGCAGACAGAAAAGTTGCTGGAAAATACAGTCCTTGGTCCCACGATGAAGCACTGCAGCAAGTTCTTATGAGTGAATGGTAAGTTGAAATGAAATGCATACTCAACCGACAAGTAAAAAATCCCCGGGGGGAAGAGCAATTTTGGGCACAGTAGCAGCAGGTTGTGGAAAAAGCTAAGCACCCCTTTTACTCTACCTTTGGTAGTATGTTGTACTTACATAGCACATTTCATATGTTCAAAGTACCAGTTTAAGAGCTGCTGTTAGAAAAACATTCCTGTCATGCAGGTTGGTGTTTTGGGCCTGAGGAAAATAGTGGGTTGCCTATAGCTACCAAGCAAGTTCACTGCGAAGACAACGTTTGAATTCAAGGCTTTCCAATACGTACTTGGTAGTGTTTATGCTATACCATTTAACTACTTCCTGGTAATTTGTACTGCTTTGCACCTTTCCATGCAGCCACTATGCTACAGGGTATATCTGTCCAGAGTTCATGTGTCTTCAAGATAAGCATAATTTAGTTAGGGCAGTGCATTTTCTTATCTTCTGAAAGTGCAACATCTGTACCTAAGGAAAGTTCAATGCTTTTCTATATATCTATTGTGACTGCTTAGTGAAATATGGTTTTGAGAGTGTCACAAGCATTTACTGGCTGATGGATAAGTAATGAGCAGCTATGACCTTTGTTTTTGTTTTAACTGTTTTGTTTTATTTTGTCTTAACTGTTAGATAACCCTCTTGTTTTGCTGCTTTCAAATATGAGGCTGACCAGTTCTGTATGATGTTCTTTAACTTGCAGGTCTCTCAGTTTTACCTCACTTTATAATCTGCTGAGAGCCAGACTGTGTCCCTATTTCTACGTTTGCACTTACCAGTTCACTGTGCTGTTCCGTGCAGCAGGGCTTGCTGGAAATGATAAGATCACTGCACTGATTTCTCCCACAACCAGAGGTTTAAGAGAAGCCATGAAAAACGATGGTAGGAGAACCTATCTTATATAAAGTCTCAGTGACTTATTGAGCCCACTAGCATGTTAGACCTCACGTAGAGTGTTGTGTTCCGTTTTGGGCACCACAATTTAAGAAGGATATAGACAAGCTGGAATGGTGAGGGGTCTGGAGACCAAGTCCTATGAGGAAAGGGTGGGTATGTTTAGCCTGCGGAGAAGACGACTAAGAGGTGATATGATAACCATCAAGTACTGCCATATATAGGATGGTGCAGAGTTGTTTTCTGATGGACCAGAACCAACAGGTTGAAATTAAATCAAAAGAGTTTTTGGCTAAACATTAGGAAGGGCTTCCTGACTGTTACACTGGTTCCTCAGTGGAACAGGATTCCTCGGGAGGTGGTGGGCTCTTCTTTGGAGGTTTTTGAACAGAGGCTAGATGGCCATCTGACAGCAATGCTGATTCTATGAACTTAGGCAGACCATGAGAGGGAGGGCAGGAAGGGTTGCCTCAGTGCTTAGTTCTTATAGCCCTTTCTTACACGCCCAGGGAAATGCTGATCGCCACTTTGGGGTCAGGAAGCGATTTTTCTCCAGGCCAGTTTGGCCGGGGATCCGGGAGGGTTTTGGTTTTTTGTTTGTTTGGTTTTTTTTGTTTTGTTTTGGGGGTTTTTGGGGTCATCTTCTAAACATGATGGGGGTCATTAGGGGGGGTATTTGTGAATTTCCTGCCTTGTGCACGGGGTTGGACTAGATGACCTTGGGGTCCCTTCCAACTCTATGATTCTGCGTAGCTAACACATATACTGTTACTTTGTTCTTTTCTTTGCAGGAATTGAATTTAATTTACCTTTCCAAAAAGTTAAAAAAAGAAAATGTAATTCTTCAGCATCCAACTTAGAAACAGGACTTCCTAGTGGTTCTGAGACAATAGGCAAGGATGCTGAAACTGATGAGTAAGTAATAAAATCATCTAAAATTAGCTGTCAAGATGTTGGATCCAGTGAAGTCCAAGTAGATCTTTCCCACCTTCCCCCAGTAGCCTCTGAAGATCTCATGGTCAGCATTTCAGGAGCCCTGCAGACAAAATGCACACAGGTCGTTGTGAAGAATCATTGGGTGGCATTGCCACACACACCCTCCCAGTTCTATGCAGCCAGAAGAAGAGCAAAGAGGAGTGATGTCACTAAGTTTTAACATCACATTTGGTTCACTGCATTCCCATGTCTCCTATCAACCTTTCAGAGCTCAAGGGGACTCCTGGGCAGGTGGGAAAAAGCACCCTTGTCCTCACAGTTCATAGAATCCAACCTTTTCTTTTTGTATCGAAATCCAGGTTTCTCATTCAACTGCAAAAATCCTTCATTTACTTGCACAACGAGTATTAAAAGGTTTGCTAAGATGTAAATGGCATCAATGGAAAAATGCACTTTTAAATTTCCAGGAATATAAACTAATTCTGGTGCAACTTCAATGAATAAGGCAAATTTATCGGCCTCTTTTTCTTCCGCTCATCTAATTTTCTTCCTGTGTCACTCGTTTTATTTCTTCAGAAACAGCTGTGTTAGGAGAACACTCTTTGGTTTGATTCTTACAATGGTATTTTCATTCCTTTTTTTTTGGTAAACAAATTTTATTTTCTCAGGAATACAACATATAAAACATTTCATTCTATCAATTGTCTACCCCATTCCCAGTTCCTCCCCTCCCTCCAATGGCTTCCCACAATGCTTCCACCCCTGCTCCAAATTACTTCATATCATCAACAATATCAGTTTTTCATCATTACAATCTAAAGATAACATCGTTTGACTTAATATTGATCTAAACATATTAAGTTTTGTTTCACATCCCAGTTCTTTTCCAGATAAATTTTAAAATCATTCCATTCTCCAAAAAACTCATCGTCTTCTTTGTTATTCAGTTTTTTTGTAATCTTATCCATTTGTGCCATGAACAGAACTTTTTGTATCCATTCTTCAACCTCTGGTACCTTTTCTGTCTTCCAAAACTGAGCATAAATCATTCTCGCTGTCACTATCAGGTACCAGAGTAAAGTTTTTACTCTGGTATTTTCATTCCTTAGGGAACAAATGTTAAGTAGTGGCGACGACGATGAAGAGGGATTTTCATGGTTGGAAGAAATGGGTGTTCAAGACAAAATTAAAAAACCAGATGCAATTAATATCAAACTGTATCCTTCTTTGAGGCAACACATTTCCTTTAAACAGGAATTTAGCTAAAAATTAATATGCATGAGCAGTTAAGGTGATGAATTTCTGTTGGGGACTGTAACTTGGTGGTAGTTATGCACTGCATGTACCAGGATCATTTTTTATTAGTCATTAGGAAATGAATATGTTTGATGGATGTTTCCTGGTCCTCTATTAATTGAGCCATCCTGCCTCTACTTCCTTCCCTTCTGACTTCACAACTTCCATTATCCTATCTTCCCTTTCTCCTCTCTGCTGGATTTCTTCTTGTGCTCACGCACACAAACATGCACAAAGATGACAGCCTGTTGTATTTGTATCTTCAGATATGTTTTGGTTAAAAATAAAGAACTTTGCTTGCCTTCTCGATGCAAGCATATATTAAGCACATCTTTGCTCTGTAATAGCACATGAAATTAAATATAGGGATTGCCTAGTAGAGTACTGGTAGTGTTATGTCTACTTCCTTTGTTTCCATGCATTTTCCTTGACATCTTTATAGCTGTAAAGAAAGAAAAGAGGTACAACTAGATCACAAACCTGAATCTGTTGTACTAGTGCAAGGAGCAAACACATTCACTTTACTTAACTTTTTGATGAACTGTAAAAGTTTAGTGGCTTCTGCAGGCCCTCAGGCTGGAATTCCTCCTACATTGCTGTCTCCAGTTGCTTTTAGAGGTGCAACGATGCAGACACTCAAGGTAAAAAACAGTCATGTTTTTTGTTGTGTACATCTGACTCTGTCTGTTTACAGGGAGGAAAGACCTTACATTCGATTCTGTGAACCCTGTCCTGCAGTGGAACATGCCTCTTTCGCTGGAGAAAAGCTCCTAGTGGAAGAGTTTCATAGAATCCAACACATTAACTTTTATCATTCCTATTTGATCTAATTTACTATGGACTATCCTACTACTGTGCTCAGAGAAGTGAAGCTGCCTTCTATCAGAAGCGAATCTTTTTGATTTTACTACACTACAAATAAGCTGGTGAACTGAAGGCTTGCATTTTCCTCTTACCTGTAATGGTAGCATGATTATATGAGACAAAGCTTCTGCAGTATTTAGTCCAATGCAAGATTCTTCACCCCACCCCAATATATGCATTAAAAAGATGGTGGTTTTATATTTGCATAGAAGTTAGTTATGTTCAGTAAAAAAAATGGGGGGGTATGTAACATGGAGGAGTATCTTACATTCAGGGTCACCTCCATTTTTTACTATATATGGTATAAACAGCTACCCCAATCTTTGTCTGATGCTCAGCATTCTATCACACGAGACCCAGACC
>NW_015174892.1:212236-243473 GCF_001447785.1 Gekko japonicus | reverse complement strand
GGGGGGATCTTTGTTGATCCTGCACATTTAGCCACCATTTCTGGCGGGCTGAACAATCCCTATAATTTGTGGTTTTAGTTGTTCTGATTGGCATTTAAGTGGGTATTTTGCAGAGAATTAGCATTTGCAATAGAAACTTCTTTCCCACAACTATCTACTTGTGTAACTATGACAGTGCCCTATATACTCACGGTTCAGCCTTTCATGTATAGCCCATACATCTGCTTTCCATTCTGTAATGGGCATCAGAACTCTAGCCTGCAGCTACAGCATACCCCTTCCTTCAGGTTCGTAGGTTATTTCTTTTCCTACCTAGGAAATGTACTTAGGGCTACAGATGTTCATTTTCTTCCTCCTTTTCCCATATACCAGTTTACATTTTTCTGTAGGTGAAATTGGTCCACAATGAATCTCTGATTTGAGTTCAGAGATTGATGGTTGATTTTTAAATCTGTGAATTTATACACTGTATTCAATATTCTGTTTGCAGGCTCGAAGCATAAATGTGAAAACACAAGTTCATTCACAGTACAAAGATATATTTAGCTTGGAGATTGTGGGCCCCATCATGCCTCATTCTTTGCATTCTTTGTCAATGCTGCTCAAAATTGCTCAAAGGGGAACCTTTTCTGCTATGTGTTACACACATGAGCCAACAGCAGTGTTCAATACAGGCACCAGCAATGAGAAGAGCTTAACAAAAGTAAGTAGATTCTACTGGGATCTATCCAACTGGAAACCAGGGTGGGGGGAGAAGACTAATAAGACTAGCTACTGGGGAGTGTGACTGAGAGTTCTTGTAGACTAAGCGACAAACTAGATGCGTCCTCATATCATGGCTGATATGAGGTCACCGCCACCATTTTAAAATCATTTAAAAATGCTGGAAGGGCCTGATCATGATCAAGCCCACGGAGCAGTGCTCTTGTTCCCCTACTACCTTTTCATGTGTCTAAACAGCCATTGGGTGTGCGTGCGTGCACACACAGAGCCATTTAGGTAGTTGATAAGGCATGGGGGCAAGAGTGCCTCAGCTCACTAGTTTGGCCTCAAGAATCCAATAATCCTGATGAAATAGTATGTAATCAGTAAATTAATGTACCAGCAATGCAAATAAAAGTGTTCTGTGTGTCTCATGGATATGAATTTTCACAGGAATCTAAAGACCTTAGTAGGACTGGACTGCATCCCAGCACCTTGAATCAACTGGTACTCTCTTCAACATTAGGGAAGTCTTCTATTCGGCTCTTAGAAATGAATGATTACATCTATACATGGAAATCCTAAGTAAACGGTGTCACTCAACAAATAAGTTGCCATTGGCATTCTTTGAACACTCAAGCTGCTGTTATGCCCATCTAAAACAGCATTGCAGGAAGATCATCTTGCTTATAAAACTGTAATCTAGTCCTACAGTGGGCTAACTTTCATAGTGAATGGATCAAACTTGACTATTCTGTGTAGCTTAACACCACTGCCTCCTTAAAGCAAACAGCTGGATTTGTATTTCTTTTAAATTAAACTTCATAATGAGGAGCCTTGTACATTTTCCTTGACTATTTTGCAAGACAGACCAGTTGCTAAAATTACTGGCTAACCCTACCCCTAATTTTACAGGACTTTTCATTGAATTGTAGCTGCTGAGACTTCAAGTGCAAGGGAAGACTAGACTTTTCCCCCTAGTCCTTGTTTTTTAACCCCTCCCTGTTACCCTTTCAAACTGCTTTTACCTTGTTGAGGAAGAAGATACAGGTACCTGTATTTTCATGGGGAAACAGCATGGGAAGCACTGAGTGCAAACTGCAAAGATGATCTGCATGTGCAGATATCAGAACTGCTCTAGAACTTACACCATTCATACTTGCAGATAGCAGCAGATGTCTACCAGTAGCAAAGGGCGGAGCTGCATATTTCCTGCCTTTATAATTTGTTGTCATATCAGCAATAGGTACGTTTGCACACCCGCTGTGACACATCACAAAAGGGAAGAGTCAGTTTTCACATCTAATGATTTAATACAAATGTGCTTAGCCACCTTGACGATACTAATGGAATGACCATTGGGCACTTCTCCTCTGAGGAAAGGAGGACATCTTGCTGGGAGATTCCCACCCTCCAGTCAGGGAGGCAGGAACATTTTTTTTTAACTTCCTGTCTCTTGCCTGTGGGAGTCACCAGTTTTGGTAACTCTGAAAGCAGTAAGACTGTAAAGTCAATTCAAGGAAAGAACAGACAGACAAGAACACACCGACAACCTAGATAAGGAAAAAACAGGCAAACAGTACTTGTGAGACAAGAAGTGTACCTGCTGAATAACTAGTTTGACGATGACTTTAGGAGGGACAAGATGTCCTTTCCTCAGAGAAGAAGGACCCTTCACGGTAAGTGTCCAATGGTTATTCTCCATATGAAGCGAAGGACATCTTGCTGGGACCTCCCAGAGCAGTGTCCTCATTTACTGGGTAGGTCATCGCCGTCAGGATCTAGAATATATTGTAAGTCACTTCCAAAGGCTAAGTCAGCTAAGTCCTAGAAGTTCACCTTAGAGTGCCCTACGCAGGTGGATATTGACAACCATGTGTTTGCCTTGCCTATCTCTTTGACTGTGGCGTGTTTGGTTAGGGCAGTGTTGGTTGTGGCACTTAGAACTGAGTGTGCAGTGATCCCAGATGGTATTTCAAATACTGAGCTTTGTAAGCTTCAATAATGTAGGTCTTACGAGTACTGCCAATGTCCAATTGACATCCTCCTTCCTTCATTCAGTGGAGAGATAAAGATTAATAAGGAAGTGAGAAGGTAACAGCATTCCATACGCCTTGGTGTTTAGTCATGCTGGCCACATGACCATGGAAATGTCTTCGGACAGCGCTGGCTCTTCGGCTTTGAAACAGAGATGAGCACCGCAACCCTAGAGTCGGATTCGACTGGCTTTCGAGCAAGGGAACCGTTACCTTTTACCTTACTTCCAAGGCCTGCTGCAGTTTATCCTTCGGATGGATAGGATTCAGGTGAAATGGGAAAGACTAAAATCTTCTGGGACCTGTGAAAGGTCAAATTTGCCTTCAGTGTAAAGGCAGTATCTGTCTTCGTGACCCTTTTGTCTCTATGGAAAACTCATAGTTCAGGCTTGACTGAACAAGTGCCTAGAACAGAAAGCCTACCTGAGGTGCCTGCTACAAGAAAAATAAGATTTTCATCCTCGCTATTTAAGTGGAATTTCTTTAATAGAATCAAATAGTGTCTGGCGAAACCGAGAGTATGGTACAGAATTTCTGCATTAGAAACCTTCATCTTCGTGGTGGTTCATTTAGAGCAGTACCCTTCGGAAGGTGGCAAGCTTGAAGGTGTCTAGATAGGCTCAGACCTTGGAACAGAGGTAACACCGTTGTCAGAGTTGCAGCTTGACATTGTAAAGGAAGAATCCTTGAGCCCATCATATCCCTCTTATAGAAAGAATAGAACCTATTTAGTCTTAGTCTTCAAGAGGTCGATACCTTTTCTCCTACTCTGCCCGATGGGAGTCCTCCATGAAGTACCATAAATTAATCTAGCCAGGTATCCATTGCATTTTGTCAAAAAGCCTAGACATAATGGTCACCTCCTTTGATCTCTAAGCAGCTAAACACAGCCATCCTGAATGTGGAAGCCATACCGGACCTTGTTAAAGCGTGGTCGGTTCGCCCTATCTTTTTTTTTAACTGTCCCAAAGGACAGGATTTTATTAATTTTCCAAACAATACACATACAAGTAGACATACGACATATAACATATATGAGGGTAAATATAAGAGCTTAACCATCGTGAAATTGCCTTCTAAGTCTAGACTTTGCTTCATTTTCCGTTATAATATATTAAGCACTTCTGTGAAGACTTATACCATACATTGAGTATCTAAAGCTGCATTTTTAAAATTATAAACCAATGTTTACTGTCTTAAAAATATTATCAATAAGTCATTCTGCTTCAGTCTGTTATGTCTTTGTTATACCAGTCATAAAATCATTTCCATGTCTTATCAAATGTGTAATTTGTAAATCCTTTCATCAATAGAGCCAATTTATCACTTTCTGCTGTTTCCATCAGTTTATTGATATATTCTTGTTTCTTTGGTACTTCAGTTGATTTCCAATATTTGGCATATAAAATTCTTGCTGCTGTTGTAAAATAAACCGTCAAGTATCTGATATTTTTATCAAAATCATTTGATAGTATATTCAAAAGCAATACTTCTGGTGTAAATGGTATTGCACATCCTAAGATTTTTTGAAGGTTCGCCCTGTCCCGAGGGTCAGAGAATCATGGCCACTGAGGACACTATGGTTCTAGTACTGTGAATGCTGCCTTCTGGTCCTTGATCTTCCTGGCCAGTTTTGAAGGAACTGGGATGGGGGGGGATAGGCAAACAGGTCACTTGGCCACCGGGATGTTAAGCCTCGATCACTTTGGCCAATGGAAGAAGAAACATGGTGGAGCACCAAGTCACTTCAAGTTTGTTTGGTGATGTCAGGTTTTTCTCCACCCACGTTATGATCTTGATAAGTTTCCTTGTGGTAGATAAAGATCTAGACCATCATTGTATGTTGTTGGTCAGATTAGTACATGTTGACCAAGTATCTGTAGGCTGATGGTAAAGGAGGACCAGATAAATTGTCTGAAGCTCCAGGGGGCTTGCCTCGCTCCCAGACCACCAACCCTATACTGGTGAGCCTTCTAGCATTGTCCACAATCAGGCAGACCATAGACTAAGAAAGATCTGCTTCACCTCCGAGATGTAATGTTTCCTTACCTGAAAGGGATTGAGCATTCTTGCCCTCCCAGTGAGACTGGTCTTTACTGTAAGGGAGCCCTGGTGGGAAGGGTCCCCCCTTGGTCATAACTTGATAGTTGGAAATGTCTTGGAAGCTGCTGTAGTGGTCTAGTGTGTAAGCAAGTTGTGACCATCCTGACACCTAGGTGTTGTCCTTTCGTAGTAGGTGCTAGAGAACTTAACTGAAGATTGACCAGGAATCTGTAGTTCTGCAGACAGTTTATAGTTCTTTCTGTGTCTTGGTGCGCCTTGGCCACAGGGTTTGATCTATCAGCAAGATCTACTGAAGTCAGATACTCCTCTGGCTGAAAGGACTCAGTGATGGATCTGGAGACTCCATTCTGAAATATCTTAATATACTCTTGGGGTATTTTAAGACTAAACTGCCCTTCAATTTCCATTCCTTCTTGTCGCCATGAAGGGGGGAATCTCGTCCCCCTTTTAAGGGAGGGACATGGTCTATGGCCCGAATGTTAAGAAATAATGTATAGTAGCAAGAGTTCTACAAGCTTTTTCTGGCCCCTGTGTGTGTGTGTGGGGGGGATGTGGTGTTCCAGTGGGGTTTGAGGAACTCCATGGAGTATCCTCTGATAACTATTTGTAAGGACCAATTGTCTGCCTGAGAATCGGACTACATGTCCCGGAGTACAGAAAATGTGTCCCACCACCACCAAAAGGGTTTGAAGTTATGCTTTGAATGGCTTATGGCCACAGGTTGGTTTATCATTTCCGCTAATAATTTGTTGAATTAACCTTTTAAGAACCCCGGTTCATCCTTCTGTGATCCTTGTGAAATCTCAGGATACAGTAGAAACTAAAGAAGTAACTCCCGAAACTCCTCTTGTCAGAGTGCTCTAGTGTGTCAGGTTTCAATGTAAGTCTTGTCGAGTGTCCCCAAATGGTCTGACGTTTTAACAAGTATAGGTCATACCTATGGACTTAATATGTAGTGAGATAAGCAAAGGTGGTTTGCTATTGCCTACTTTTGCACAGTAACCCTGGACTTCCTTGATGGTCTCCCATTCAAGAAATAACCAGTCCTGACCCTGCTCAGCTTCTGAGACCCAACAAGATTGGGCTAGCTTGGGCCATTTAGTTTAGGCATCAGTTGCCAAGCTCTGAGCCATAATCTTCTTCTGGCAGCTGTCTCAGATGCCATAGTTCTGGAAAGATGGTAAGGGACCAAAGGTTGTGTTCACCATAGTGAGCTGTAAGAACCCTAATGGCTCCCTCTATCATGCAATGGCTGCTGGCTGAAATAAGTTGGAACAGATTCCTAGAGACAACAGCCACTATTGAGACCGGAGCAGGAGCCTTAACAGTCATAGTGGAGCCTTCATAAGCTTCCTTCAGGGCAAGACACCCCTCTTGTAAAAACTATGCTGGAAAGTGCCCTCACCATCCTCTAACAAAAGCTCAGATGACTGCAAAGTTGTTACTGGAGCATTCATTAGTGGCACCTGCAAAAATCAAGTATAAAATATGATAAAACATACAATTTCTAGTAAAACGTGATTGCTTGCTGGCCATAGGTTTTGCCAGTTCAGCATTTAACTTTTCTCTATTAGCCAGTTGTTGCTAGCTTTCAAGGCCTGCAGATGGAACAGGAATCTCCCTGCAGCCTTGCAGATTGATTGCCTTGGTCTCCAGCAGCTAGTTGTAACAGGTGTTGTTTTTGGTGCGTTTTTGTCACCCTCAAATTAAGGCAATCACATTGGGGTAGCCTAGGCAAGCCTGCTATAGCTTACGTTGGCTCCTCTTGTGCCCTCAGGCAATCACGTTGGGGTATCCTAGGCTAGCCTGCTTTGGTCATGCTGGCTCCTCTTGTGCTCTAAGGCAATCTCGCTGGGGTAGCCTAGGCAAGCCTGAGTAGGTCATGCTGGCTCCTCTTGTGCCCTGTCCAGCACCAGCAATAAGGAGGGTGTTCAGCTCCTCAGCAGAAGCAAGCCCTTGCTGTCTCCTAAAATGGCCACCACTGTTGAAGACAGCCTCTATCAATAACACTGTTGTTCTTCTCCAAAAAGGGTTAGAATATAGGGCAGAACAGTGAAAGAATTACAGGATGTATATAGAAGTAGTTTAGAAGATATATGAGGTTCAATAAGGAATTTAGAGTTTTAAAGATTAGATAAAGGCAAAGCCTGATCTAAGTTGCTATCCCTGCTGAGGCAGGAAAAGAACTGAAGAGGGAGACTCCTACAGGCAAGAGACAGGAAGTTAACAAAAATGTTCCTGCCTCCGCCTCAGAGGGAGAAAGGCTATTCATTCTGAAGGAAATTAATGTTATGAGTTTAGAGAAATTATTTTTATGAATTCATGTGTTTTATTTGTGCTTAGGATCTGGTTGCATGCTTGCAGTTATCCTAGAGACATGGGCCTCTTTTCTGTGAACCCAAGCCATTTGCCTTTCCTCAGTGCCCCTAGCTCTCCAGCACTGTGCCTTAACAGGCTGAATTATGGAGGGGGGACATATACAGACACACTTTGGTTGGGGCCAAATTACTATATGCTGGATTCAGACATTTAAACCAAACTGTAGCAATTCAATTTTGATCTTTTAAAATTTTAGCTACTGCTACCTCATACTAGTTACTTTATATTTACAGGGCCAGAAATTTTTAGACTATGACACAGGAAAATTCACTCTGGTTACTAGGAACAGGGAAATTATCAACATCCTAAATGCTTCACTCTTTTCAAAACACAAATGATACTATAGTATCACCTGTTTGTTCACAAAGCACATTTATACCAACCCAGTATATTTTACTTTCAGTTATACAATTAGTCCACCATAGGGTAGTGCTTTACATATTCTAATGTATTTACAAAATGAAAACTGTTAAGCTTTTTCACTTCTCAAGATATTACATTTATAGTGCCATATCTGTTGATGTACTAAGACATAAGCTGTTCCAGGTCATATGCATCCGCCTGACAGATGACAGCTCCTAATTAACAGATAAGACTGGAGCAAACTAGTTTTAGCCAGTGCCGGAGAGCTGGAGTCAGAATGACTCGGCACAAGGTACTGATTGGCTACTGACATGTATATATGTAGTTACTGTACAGTCTATTCCGTTCCCTCTTGATATGCGGATGCTTGGCGAAGCACTTTGCTTGTTGCTTGTGCATACCAGCATTACCAACCACCTTGTAAATAAACTTATATTTTCCACACTTAACCATGTAGACAGTAGACTTCTTTGGACTGGACTCTCTATTGCTAGATCGGTGCAGGCATTCAACACACTATCCTAACAATATCCTGTGCAAGATTTGGCTGTTCTAGAATGCAGACACTGAGGAATTTCAGACAGACAATATAATCCGGAAAAGGAACGGTACCCAAACGGTTTCTGGTCTGTCATTTCAGACAGAACCGTTTTAGAACCGGTTCCCTACCGGAATATATTTGTAATTTCAGACACAAACGCTTCTGTCCCGTTTAGGAAACGGGGCTGAAGCGTTTTACCTGTCAACCGCTTCCAAGTAGTCTTCAGTTTCCTCTCCCGGTTCCGATGCCCTTTTTCCCACCGTTTTTCGCCCGCGTGGGCGATCTCCGGCTTTTTTTTTTTTGAACGTTCACTTTATAGTGCTATAATGGAACAGCAGTATATCAATCCCATTGGAAAGCCTGGAGTGTTTTGTTATAGCGCTATAAAGCGAATGTTTTTTAAAAAGCCGGGGACCGCCCACGCGGGCGAAAAAGTGGGGGGAAACGGTGCGGTCTGAAATGGCAAACCGCTTCAGATCCAGCTCTTTACTGGAAGGGGAAAGCCATGTATGAAATGGCAGCCCCATACCAGTTTACTCCATGACGGATCAAAAACGGCTTCAAAACAGGTTAAAAGGGGTAATGTGAAATTCCTCACTATATACATCGTTGTGCTACCAAACCCTTTCTATAGGAACGTTCTTCAATGTCTGAGGTTGTAAAACATTTCTATAAAATACATCCGGTGGTACAGAGCATTTATCCTCTGGTTAGTAACATCTGAGCTGAACAGTCCAGCTGTCAGTTCTAGCCCCGTGTTGGTGTGAGCTACCAGCCTTGTCCCTAGCTAGCCGTCCACCCAGCGGTTCGAAAGCTTCGGCGAGTAGATAAAATGGGTACCACTCCTTAGAGAGGGTGGGCACACCAAAGACCCCCCTGGTGGGGGAGGTGTTAGCCGGCGACCAGAATGCTCAGCTTGCGAGATTGAACGCCTAAGAAAAAAATCTCTTTGACTCCGAGAAGCCTGTAATGGGCCGTTCCAGCCAGGTGGTGGCAGTGCGGCGCTGCAAGACCTGGAGAAGCTGACGTCATCTAGCCAAGCTGAATATGCCAACAGAATATGTCTGACCCTGCAGCTGAACAAACCCTCGCTGACTGTGAATGTGTGTGATTTAAAATATATATGTTGTCCTCCCTTACCCCTATAAATCATTGTTAGTCCCGCGTGAATGAGTAACTGTAAATCGCTCAGAGCCAGCAAGCTCTGCAGGATTGAGCGATTAATAAATTGAAAGATTATTATTATTATTATTGTGTTAAGTGGAACAGTTAGTAATCAGTATTCAAAACTGATACTGGTAGCACTACGGCTACTTTGATGCTTCTCTTTCACTACAGAAAGTCCCTGTTACCCCTTTAGGGGACCTACAAAGATAGATATAGACAGACTCCACCATGGATCAAGTCATGATAGGAATCAAGCACAATAAAATACCATTTCATGATATAGCCTGGTAACTGAGAAATGGTCATACACCTCCATCAGGATATAGCTTTTGTGATTCCACAGATCTTCCCACCCCCAAATGAAATCAATAACCAACACTTGTGGGTTAAGAGGTGACATTCTATCCTACTTAGGGAAAATCCACAATACTACCTGCCTGCCAGAAAAAGCATCAGATTTTCCATCAAAATAACTCAACTTGGTCCTGCCAGAAAAGGGTAAAAAAATGTTGGGGATATGAGGGCTTGTTAGATTGTTTTGTCCCAGGACTGTCCTTCTGCCACTGCAACTTTTGACTGTGCTTCATGCCATCTTTCCATCTGTCAACCTCACTTGCCCACTAAGGTAGCTCCTTCCAATCCCCCATACTCTTGCACTCGAATTCAGCCCACACCTATTCCTTCTTCCCAGTCAGCTGGACGCTCATACAATTTTCTCTCCTATCTGCATTCTCTTTCCTTGGGGATGCAGTTAGATACAATATGACCACTACCAGTAGGTGCTGTGTAATTGCTTTTTATATTCTGGGTTGTCACTATTGCATCTTGGCATTTTTTTCCCTCCTTCCTGCCTATTCTGTACCCAGCACTATTTCAGGTTTTTTTCCTTCCCTAGTATCTCCAGACATTACCCCGGACCATGCTACCCTGTTTCCCCGAAAATAAGACCTACCCCAAAAATAAGCCCTAGCAGGATTTCTATGCATTTGTGGTATAAGCCCTAGTGTGTCTTCTTGAGAAAAAATAAATATAAGACAGTGTCTTATTTTCAGGGAAACACAGTATGTATACACAGACCAAGGATCCCAGACCAGTGTTTGAGAGATGCACATCTGAAGGCCACACAAAAGTACCATTCCCTTGGTTAATACCCCTAAATTAAAAAAAAATACAGAGCAGGAAAAAACCACATCAGGGTTCCCCAATGCAGTGCCCACTAAGTGTTTTTTATGAAGTGGGCAGAATCATGTAGGGCTTTTGCTCAGCAAGGCTCCTGACTGGCTGTGCAGATCTTGTTAAATGTGACTTTGGGGGCAGCTGCTACCACAGCACAGGGATCTTTACTGCATGACTGATAAGAACACCTGGTCAGCTGCTACCACAGCACAATAATATTTACAAGGATACTGAAGTTACACTGTGGCAACCATTTTGTTGCTGTGCTCACCACAATGTCAATTTCAAATGTGCCTGCAGGCTCAAAAAGGTTGGGGATCTCTGCTCTACATTTTTTACTTGGATGTGAAGGTGATGTGACTGACGCTTCATCATTAAGAAATTCCTCTAAAATAGCTAAGATCCAGAATCTTTATATTAGGAAAGCATATTTGGATAGGCAGTAAATTAGGAATCCAATTGTGGAGAATAAAACACACCATTACAAGATACAGAATAAAGTTTCTCTATGATTTCTATACATGCTCACAGTAGAAAAACTAGGCACTAGCCCAAACGCTATGAAACAGCTGAAGGGTGAATAACCTTAATCCATTTTGTCTATTCCACACAATTTTATTGGCATTCTTTGCACATCTTAAGTATTGTGTAGTTTATATGTTCAATTAATTGTTCTTTCCAGCTTTAATCACCTGAAGACTAAATACTAGAGAACTGACTTGAAATGTAGCATGGTTCTGCTTTAGAAAATTCCTAAACAGAATACACTAAAAATTGATGGTCAGCTATATCCTCTTTCATATATCACGACGTGAAGTTAGTAGGATCCTTTGGCAAGTTTAATCAAATCCATCTATGTAAATAAAAAGTGTTCTTCCATTATTTTTAACTCCACCATATGCACGAATGTTCTTCATTAATGTACACTATTGCTTGCTTTCAAAAAATTATATGCTAATTTATAGCCAAAAGGTTAGGCTCAAAATAGAAGGTAGTCAAAGGAAAATTGTAGTTGGAAACTAGATACGATTGGCGTTAATCCCCAACTTTTACTTCTTACTGGAGGGAGACAGAATTTTATCACGCACTGTTCATTAGTCAATAAATAAGACCATGAACTTGTGCAGCTTTATTAACAAGGTGAGTACAACATTAGGATCATTTATACCCCTCATCCAATTGTAGATTAAAATCCATAGTAACCACAAATTTATACAGTGACATCAGGCAGTGTGTTTAAGGGCAACAGGGCAATTTGATGTCTTCTATACTGAAACATGCAGAGACTTTTTATGGTACCATTCTTATCCGTTCTACTGCTGGATATGCTCCCTTCTCATATAAGGTTTGAATATTTTCCTGAAATGGTCAGTTGCAATGGATTGTTCTGCTAGACTCCAAACATCATGGGAAGGAGAAATGAGTAACATCATCCAGCAAACATTCATTTGTTTTCTTTGTCAGTAAAATAAGAACCTCTAAATCTGTCTAGCAGTAACTGCTAGCTACTTTTCTAAAGTTAACAGACCATACAGGTTTTGACTACAACAAAAACTTTACCAAAATCATAGGAACTGCATCATAGTACAAACAAAAAAATTTTACATTCCGTATTCCAAGGAAAGTTGGTTACATTTCCAAACACATTACAGATACCTTCAGAGTTATATATTGATTTTTAGTCATTTAAGAAATAATTACATCACTAACATCAATAATATAAACATACCAAAACTAAATGTGATTTAAATACATTTTCCATGTACAAAAAGAAAAGCCTGAAGGTGTCTGTACAGTTTTTTTTCTTTACAATGAACTGCTAATGTATGTACACAATGACAGGAAGGAAATACCATTTTGTGCAGAATAAAATCATCTCAAAATGTTGATATAAAAACCATAGTTAAATGCGTGAGGCACTCCTGAAGCTGGTGGCATTAGCCAAGAGCTCTTTTGGTACAATACCCAATGCTTGAAGAGCTACAGTAGCTGCTGTGGCTTTAGCAAGCTTCTTATTAGGACTGGCAAATGTAGGTTTATGTTCAACTCCATTGACCATCACCTGTTTGAGAGGAGGGGAAAACACAATTGTATAAAATTGTCAGGTAACACTGGTTTCTCCTTTCTTCAGCAAAAAACTACAGCTACACTCCTTCCTACACAACTGCAAAAACAGAATTTGTTCACTTAGCATGAACTGCCATTTTGGATGGTCTAGGGATGGGCAAGTCTGTATTTCTGGGGGAAGCTCCTCCTCCTCTGGTCACAGGCAGCATCTTAGGCTTTTGGTGACTCCAGAGGGAGAGGCTTCCCTCAGCAATTTCCAGACTATCCCCTGTAAAAGCCCCCGCTAGCAGAAGCAAATAATCCGACTGCCTTAAATGACCCCAACAGGCAAAGAACAGGGTAGAGAGATTGTTATCACCAACACTTAAATGTCATAAACCTGTTAAAATCTATGCAAACCATCTTTGCAGAGGCCACCCCAAGATTATCATACCAACCACCCTTTCCAGGGGTACTAAAAATAAAGGTGGGCAGATGTCCCACCTTCATACCACCAAGAACAGAAAAGTGAAAATCAATGAATAAATTTCCCTTTCTCCAGTGGTAGGGGTGAGACAGTCTGTACTTCAGGGATGTAAAAAACATGTTAATTCCAGCTGTTGTGCCTCTTGAGCTATAATTCCCAACTAGGATATCTTTCTGCCAAGGAACAGCATCCACTGAAATGGAGGTTTTAGAACACAAGTGCCAAACACAGGCCGGTAGCCAGGATTTTGTGGCTTGTGGGGCAAAAAAGTTTCTGGTGGGGCTGCCAATATTTTTATGTCAGCTCCAATTCACTCCCAAGTCCGATGACCACCCCTCTCCCTCCCCTCCTACAAGATTTAAAAGGCCCTTCAGCTGATTGTCAGAGAGCACATGGCCCACCAATCAGATGGAGGGCCCTTCAAATCTTGCGGGAGGGAGGGAGAAGGGTCCGCATCATCCCCCACTTCTGAAAAAATCTCTTTTTATTTTTAAAAAACAATCTTTTAAGGAAGGTGGCAGAGCCCCCAATACCCACTGTAGCTACAGGCCAGCCAAGCGAAATCATGAACCTATGATCCCAGCATACAAACAACCCAAAGAAGTTCCCTGTATGTTGTTGAGAAATGGAGAATCCAGTAGTTTTTTTCTGGAGGTACAGAGTCCCTAGATTGATATGGCATATCTATACTGCCCATAATCTATGACACTAATAAAGAGGATGACTCTCATATTGCTAGGAAGATTTGCTAAAAAGAGGCGATCAGTGACTCAGACTTCCCAAAGTCGTAGATGCTAAACACAAAGGGCTAAGAACCCTTAATATCCATGAATCCTGTGATCCTAAGTAAAGTCCATGAGGCAGCCTTTGATGACTGATGCTGGAATCCCCTGCCAGAAAATGGCACAAAGGCAAACCCAAAACTTGGGTGGAGGGCCAGGTTCTCCTGCATATAATGAAAGACTACTATTCCCTTTCAGACCTGCAAGGAAGACTGCGGATGAAGGCAACGGCAAACCATCTCGGCTTCTCACCTGCCTTGAAAGCCCCTTGGTAGGGTCACCATAAGGCAACTGCAACTTAACAGCACTTTAGACACACCAGCAAATTCCCTTTCACTGTATACAGAACTGAAAACATTTTTTTCTTTTTGTTTATTAACAAAACATCAATCCATAATTTAAAGATACAGTAGAGTTCTATAAAATGTATTATTAGGCAACACTTCATGTTCTGTTAAGTAGTCTATAACTGGATACCAAATGGCAATAAAATTTTCTTCTTGTCTTGCAGTCTACATCATAAACTGATTATGAGCTGTGAATTGTTGGCATTTTGGTATCTTTCCAATAATATGCTTAAAACTGTTCTAGCAACCAAAAGTAGGTTTCAAAACAAAACATTTGTTTTGGCACTATACGCATTGTGTCCCAATAGTTTGATAATACCATCTCTACAGTAAAAGATAAAGAACATTTAGTAATAGATTCTCTTTTAAAATCTGTCATCAAAATGAGTTGATGTAGGAACACCCCCACCATCAATGGATAAAATCAGCTATGGAGCCAACAATTCAACAACGGGGATCTATAGAAGGGTTAACACTATGCAGATTAGCTGGAGTCTTATACCATCTAGCCATTATTTTATATGATTGAAAGCGAACATCAAATATTTTTGACATATTAGTAGGGGAAGCCAATATTTTCCCCCACACTTCACTAGACAATAGTGAAACATTCTATATGCCATTTTTTGGATAATTTGTTAGTTTCCGTGTGTCTAGGTCTAACAAGATTTTATACATTTTAGACAGTAAACCTGTAGTATATACTAGACAAGTTTTTAAGATCACTTCAAATGCAGTCAGAGGTCCAGAAAGGGAATTTGTATCTGTTGAGAGGATAGAACATGTTGGAGTTGCATATATCTATACCCCCAATTTTCCTTCCAATTACGATTTGGTTAGAGGAGTTTTATTATCTACTAAATCTTTCAAACTTGAAAGCAGCATATTCAAGTCCTGGAGGGAACCATTTTTGATTTATAAATGTAGACCATGGAGAAATGTCCTGCATCAAACGTTTTCTATATCTATCCCAAATTATGATGTTGTTGTTCAGTCGCTCAGTCAAGTCCGACTCTTCGCGACCCCATGGACCAGATCCCGCCAGGCCCTCCTGTCTTCTGCCGTCCTCTGAAGTTGGCTCAATTTCATGTTCGTTGCATCAATGACACTGTCTAAACATCTCATCCTTTGCCGTCCCCATCTTCTTTGACCTTCAATCTTTCCCAGCATCAGGGTCTTCTCCAGTGAGTGCTCCCTTCTCATTGGGTGGCCAAAGTATTTGAGCTTCAGTTTCATTATCTGGCCTTCCAGGGAACAGTCAGGGTTGATTTCTTTTAGGATGGACTGATTTGATCTTCTTGCAGTCCAAGGGACTCTCGAGAGTCTTCTCCAGCACCATAGTTCAAAAGAATCTATTCTTCGGCGTACTTTTGTTGGCAGGCTGATGTCTCTACTTTTTATCATGCTGTTTAGGTTCGCCATCGCTTTCCTCCCAAGTAGCAGGCGTCTTTTAATTTCATGGCTGCTGGCACAGTCTGCGGTGATCTGGGATCCCAGGAACGTGAAGTCTGTCACTACTTCCACGACTTCCCCTTCTATTTGCCAAGGAGTGATGGGGCCGGATGCCATGATCTTAGTTTTTTTGATGTTGAGCTTCAAGCCCACTTTTGCGCTCTCCTCTTTTATCCTGAGCAAGAGGCTCTTAAGGTCCTCTTCACTTTCTGCCATTAGAGTGGCATCGTCTGCATATCTGAGGTTGTTTATTCTTTTCCCCAGCACAAATTATGATAGTCGCCTTTAAATAGTGATCCTGGGAATAGATTTGCCCTCTGTCTCTCGGCAAGTTTCATAAAGTTTCTAAAATTGTAAGAGGACATGTAGCCATTTCCTCAATTTTTGCCCAATTAGCCATACAATCAACCTGAAGCAATCGAATAATATTCACAAGGCTAGCTGCCTCATATTAAAGAGCCAAGTCAGGAAAATCTAGTCCACCACTCCTCTGTGGCCATTTTAGTGTGTTAAAACTACTCCGATGAGATTTAGGATTCCAAAAGAAAGTGAAAACATGAAGCAGAGTCAGACCAAAGGCCCATCAAAGGTCTAGCACTATACACCACAAATGGCAGAAACTCTCTAAGGCTCAGGCAGGATTCTTTCACATCTACCACCCTTTCTATTTAAGACAGGAAGGCTGAGAGTGATTCTCTCCAGGACACTCAGAAAACTTCCAGGGAAGAGTCGAAATTCAAACCTGGGATTCCCAGATACTACCTGTAAACTACTACCCCATGCAGGAGAAGCAGGGAAGCCTTTGCACAAGGCAGAAGCTCTACCGAGGAATGACAGCCCATATCGGTGGATACAGAAAAACGAGTGAGTGAACACTGTTGCCTCTAGAATTCCTAGAGTTCCTAGGAATGCAAAAGATGCCTGTAACATGAACAGAGCAGGCCGTCCCCTGTAGGTTTTCACCTGGTTTTCACACCCCAAAGTGATTTGCTTCTTTACAAGTGAAGCCACCTGGGAAAGATTGTAAAGCTGGAACTACTACATGTTTTCAAGCCATGAGCTTGTAATGAACCCAGGCTTTAAAGAGAAGAGCAAACTAGCTTAAAGCAGTTGACTCTACAGAATCCTTAGGACTGTGGGAGTTCTGACCATCTAGGAAGCCATTCGGCTCAGCCTAATTTATTACATAGCAGTTGGGGAATTAACCCTGCACAAGCCTATGATCTGAGAAGTATACAGTCCCTTCCCTTTCTGATCCTTATCTGCTTGAACTAGAATACTCTGAAGAGTCTGATAATTCATTCTTCTCTGACTGGGACATGACTAAGTGATCAGACACTACTAAATCATGATCTAGAAGAGAACGGAGACCTAGGACCTCCCATCGAGGCTGGGATCAGGTTATCCCCCTTCTCCCCACCTCCTGCTGGGAAATTACAAAATAAGACATCACGACTCCTCAATAGAAGTCTTTGCTCTAGTGCCACCAGCCAGTCTGATCCTGCATTTCTTGAGTGGTCATATTTATGGAGCTGCCACCATTCTACCCTGCTGTATATGCCTATACCTTTGCAAACACTACATCACTACTCCCAACTAAGACATTGGGATGGGCCTTTCCCCTACTGAGATATCAAGGACAGGGGAACTCCCTTCCTCTGTACTCACAGATGCAGAATCCAACCCCTCTAACAATTAGGACTTGGAAGGAAGAATGGGCAAAACACCGGCCCCTGAATCCTTCCTTTGAATCATATGGGCTGCACAAGCTGTAGCTTTAAGTGCTCCTGTAAACAGTCCTATGGGAAGGCCAAGTTAATGATGGTTCACCCCAACTGACCTGTGTCTATGCAAGGTGGTGGCGGCAGCCAAAGTCCCCCGCTGTCTGTGGTAGGGAGGAGTCTTTTCCAGGACTGCTTTGTTCTCCCAGTCCACCACTGCATGCCTCTGTGAGGCCACTGCAGGAGCTTCATCACACAACCCACCAGGCCAAAACTGAGAGATGAGTTTACCTCTGTGAGACCACTGCCTGTACTGTTGCTTCTTCTTAAGTACCACTTACAACTCCCAACTAAACAGGAAACGCATTGCTATGAGGCCTTTATCCACAAGCTCTCTATTGCAACACCCTCCATGTTGTAGAGAGGGAAGTGTACTTTGATGAGGCCTTTATCTGAGAGCACTTCGTCACTATACTGTCAGCCAGAGCAGGGAGGGAAGCACTCCTCAGCGAGGCCTTTCACTGTGAGCACTTTTGTTGCTCAACCCACACAGCCAAAGTGGAGAAGAGGGCTCACTTCTGTGAGACTTCTGTCAGAAAACAGCAGACAGACCATGCAGTCTTCAGTAAAAGAGAAAACGCTGTGGTGGTGGGGAAGTTATAACCTGCTGTCTGCTAGCAAACTGGGCTGGAGTGGGGATGTTGAGGGAAGGCCCTCCCATCTGGAGTCACCAAAAGCCATACTGATCCTGCCTGTGACAGTTGGTAATCTTCCCCCAAAGTACAGACTGTTCCACCCAGAAGCAGCATCTTCCCCCAAAGTACAGACTGTTCCACCTCTGTTACCAGAAAAATTGATGCGATTATGTGTTGTATGCGTTTCAGTCTGAGAGATAGCTGTCCTGGGTAAGCTCAAAGAATTCCTCTTCCTCTTACCTGTGAGCCCAAAATCCGATCAGTTAAAAACCCTGTCTGCACAAAGCAAAATATGCTCTTCCAAATGCCAAAATGAATGGTTCTCAAAGTTATCTAGATGATGGCTGCTAAGGTGGTGATAGTTTCCAGTCATCTCCATCACTGTGCATGAACGGCAACCCAGTAGCGGGGAGACACACACATTTAAAAGCAGTACGTGCTAAATTTTAGCGAGCAGATTATACAGCCCAGCTGGTTCTATGACTGCTACTCCTGTATAAATGATGGTCGCAATGCACATTTGACCTCAGGAAGTTGCACACTCATTTACTCTCATTCAGTGCGGCATGGGACTCTGGATTTGATCCAATGGACTGGATCCTATGACTCCCTTCTGCTAAGCAAGGAATCTTGGCCCAAAATAAACAAGTCACTGGCTCCAAACCAATATTCATTTTTATCAAATAAGCCAGAATGTGTAACATTCACTAGCTACTGACTATTTCAGCTCAAGCAGACGCATAATGTGAAGATACGGATTTAGAAATAAAGCCACAGGAAGTTTAACCACCTTCTGGGGTATGTGAAGACAGAAAACAAACAAACCGTTCCCTTACCTTAAAGAGAAAACATTTGCGATGATCAGGCCCATTATCAGTCACCAACACAAATGTAGGAGGTGACCATCTTCTTTTGTTACAGGCCTCCATCAATAATGAAATGGGATGCTTGCCTAAAGGGAAAAAGATTTTGTTTTATAAGGTACGAAAAAACACCAAGACAGATTCAGGTGGGTGGCTGTGTTGGTCTGAAGCAGCAGAACAAAGTTTGAGTCCAGTGATATCTTTAAGACTAGCAAAGTTTAATTCTGGGTATAAGCTTTCATGTGCATACATATCCAGAATTAAACTTTGATGGTTTTAAAGGTGCCAAGGAACACCAAAACTAGTGTAACATAGTTTAAAGATTCACCTGCAAGATCTTTCACTGCACTGAAAGCTCCATGTCTCTTCTGTGTCTTTTCTCCTATTGCAACCAAACCTAAACAAAACACAGAAGTAAATGTTGGTTATGTTCTTCAATTTATCCACTTCTAACATCTACACCAAACATTACATTGAGATCTCTGTACAGAAAGCTGACTTTTGAAAACAGTCCCAAAAAAACAAACAGCAGCACTCTGCAAGAGCACAGCCACATGCTTCAAAGCTTTTCATTTGATGCCATTTCTCATCTTGATTCTAATATCCTGACTTATGTTCCTTTCCTTTTCTCAGATGATTAACAAAGCCACTACTGTGAAATCAGTTATTTTTACATTATGGTCTACAATGTGCTTTCAGCTTGTCCATCCATGACACACTACTACTACAAAAAAAGGCTGAGGTTGTTTTAAAGGTGCTGTAGGTGCTTGCACTAAGGAGAAGACATGGAAAACATGCAAGCCCTAGCATGATTTGCCTGCTCTCCAGCAACTTTTTATTTCAACTATGTTTTTACCCTTTCTATTTCAACTCCCTGAGCCTGACCCCCATCTTTACTACATTTCAATAAGTCTTAAAGTATAAACATTGGCACAGAAATTGAGTTAGAAAAGTCAAATTCAGAAGGCACAGCAAATGGATACAAAAACAGCTTGTTGTGCTTGCACAGTTCCTCCCACCTCTCCCTGTGGCACATGGAGTGCAACAGACCAGCAGGTTTTGGAAGCCCTGAATCAAGCTGCAATTTATCATGATTCAGCATATACAAAAATACATTAAAATGCCGTTAAAATTATCAGTCAATGTGAAATCATACAACTTATATTAAAAGATGGTGAGTCTTCTGATATCGGCTGTCAATTGAACACTGTCCACCGCCTCATGCCCAGCTATAAAGCCTTGGTTGGTGACGCCATTGGTACTGTCGGTGCCAATAATGGTACAGTTGTTGGCACAGCTTGGTAATCAAGCAAAGGCCAGTTGTTGACACAGTTGGTAATCAGGTGGTAATCAGACCAGGGCCATGCGATTGAGGTGGCACCCTACTTAAAAGCCTGGCGGAAGAGCTCCGTTTTGCAGGCCCTGTGAGGTCCCACAGGGCCCTGATGTCTTCTGGGAGCTCATTCCACCAGTGAGGGGCCGCCACAGAGAAGGCCCTGGCCCTCGTTGTAACCAACTTGGCCTCTTTAGGCCCCGGAAGAACCAGGCAATTTTGGGAGCCCGATCTTAGTGCTCACTGGGGTACATATGGGGAGAGGCGGTCCCTCAGGTAAGCAGGTCCCTGGCCATATAGGGCTTTAAAGGTAAGAACCAGCACCTTGAACCATATCCGGTATGCTATAGGCAGCCAGTGCAGGGTTTTTAGGGTAAGCTGGATGTGTTCCCGCATAGGATAACAACAGCAGCCTCGCCGCTGCATTCTTCACCAGCTGCACCTTCCGGATTTGGGACAAGGGCAGCCCCATGTTGAGAGCATTACAGTAATCCAATCTTGAGGTGACCAATGCGAGGATCACTGTTGCTAGGTCATCGCGCTGAAGGAAGGGAACCAATTGTTTAATCAGTCATAGGTGGTAAAAGGCCGACTTTGCAGTGGCTGCTACCTGGGCCTCCATCGTTAGGGAGGTATCCAGGAGCACTCCCAAACTCCTAACCTCCGGCGCTGGCACCAATGGCGCCCCATTGAAGGTCGGGAGTGGGATCCATAACCATCTAAATGCAGATGCTGGAGAAAATTAAAGTTTGTTTCCTTTCTAAACTTACAGAGTTTGAAATCCTGGTTTTAAAGTGTGTCCGGGGGGGACGGGGGGACTGAATAATCTTCAATTTGCCCAAGCACTTGCATTCAGAATCAAAGCAAACTGGGGTTTGATTTGAAGCTTCTCAACCATAGAAGCCTTCAATCAAACATAGCACAAGGGGAAGAGAGATGCACGAAATCGTTCCAAGTCTTTGTTTCTCCATTGGCATGGAGCAGGATTTCAAACTCCCTATCTTTTCTTTTCTAAATTTTACAAAAACATATCCTCTTTCTGTTTCTGGTCTTATTGTATACATTTGCTGATCTGCACTCTGTGGCTGAGTGTGGAATGTAAAATATGATGCATAGGTAATCAGAGCACTGAGTGGCTTTCATAGACAGAAAAACAGCAGTTCCCTATCTAGGCATGTCAGCCTTTCAATGCTTTCTGTAAACTGTCACTTGATCTACACTGTGCTTTCAGGTAGACTGGATAGGATTCTACAAACCATGATCAGAATTGTTCATGGAATTGTCTCTGGCCAACTGCTCTGAAACCCTCTGTGCCCCCAGAAAAACTGCTCATGGGGGAGATACAGTTTGAGCTGAAATGGGCCTTCCTGCACATGAATTTCAATAAGCAAAGCAAGTGCTCACACAAGAGCATGGGGGGGACACAATTTTGGTTGATTTCCCCTTCTTGTTGCAGCCCTCCATGCAACATTTCTCTGCGTTCCTGAGGGGCCCCCACCCTCCGAAGCAGCTCTTGGAATGGGAAGGCTGTAGGGGAAAGAGATCCAACTGTATGACTAAAAGAAAACGTTAGAGTTTGAAGTCATTTTTCAAGTTTGCACTGAATAGTGTATATATAATGCCTAGCAGCAACTGCCCAGTACTTTGCAACACTTCCTTTCTCCATTTAGCCCGCATACATTCATTACTTGGGTTGCAGCACATAGTATGTCCAACAAAATACAGATCAAGCTGAGCTGCAACTTGAAAAGTCTTTCTAGTGTGCAGGTATAACAGTCAGAATCGAAGAAAGTATAGTGGTCTGCAAAGAAGTCACAAATCAGCATAGTGATCCATAATAGAATGAAGCTTAATAAACACTAGCCTACCTAATTTGCTGAAAACTCCTAACCTTTTAAAGCAATTTTAGAGGAATACATCAATATTTGGTCATACTTGCCAACTGCTTGCAATGATCCTCTATTACTCCACCTGTGTACCACATCAGACCTTTGTCAGGGTTTACATTCACATTTGGCATTCACAGCACTGAATTAATTGTTTAAGGAGCAACAAACATTTGCAAAGACAAGTCATTTTAGAAGGAAACTAGATAAATTTTGCATCTTTTCTCAATAAAGCTCTGCTAAAGAAAGCAATGTGACCTTCTAGGCCACACACTCAATGAGCAACTGAGTACTGCTCAATCTGTTGACTTGTTTTGCTAACCTATGGAAAGGGACTACACACAGACGTGTCAAACTCATTTCTTACAAGGGCTGAATCTGACATAAATGTTACTTTGTTGGGCCAGGCCGTGTGTGCTCGTTAAAATGTAATGCCAGGAACTGGAGATATAAACATTATAAAGTACACAAGCAAACCCAATTAATTATACTATTTTTTAATCAAAATGCAAACAAAATCAATTGATTCCTAGCAGTGAAAGCCCCAATAAATGTATTTAATCATATACAAGACTCAGTTTTTCCCAAGAGATAACACAAAAGCAGTGGTATTTTATATTTCGATACAAATTAGTTATTTTTTGTATATAAAGCATTTTTAGGAGATGTGTCATTGTCCTAAGTAAATAAGGTAGATTTTCAGCACACACCCCATATGACTAGTCTCAGCAACCAAGCATGACTACAATCTCTCTCTCACTCTCTGTTTCCTCTGTTCCCCTGGTCCTAACTCTCAAGACCTCGAGGAGGCACACCGGACTCCCCCTCCACCCCCCCCGTGAGGTGGGCCAGGCTGAGCAAACGGCCACAGGTGACCCAGACAACAGGGTCCTGGCTCAGGAGGGAGGGGGTCTGAAGCTGGCTCTCCCAAATCCCCCTACCCCAATTCTCATTCCTCCTGCATTTCCCACAGAAGCAATGGAGATAACGGAAAAGCTGTTTCAGATACTCCCAGGGGGCACTTTTTGTTCTCCTGTGACCCCTTTTCCCTCACAGGCTGAGAAGGGAAGTCACTGTCCCCCACCTGGGTCAATACTCACTTTGCCTCTGGGCTCTGCAGCCGTTCAGACGTGCAGCGGCAACATCAGCACCCCTTTTTCCTGTCCTTCCTCCACTCACTTCCAAGGCCAGGAGGTCTTTCCCCTCAGAAAGGCATGCACAAGACAGGCCAGTTGCCTCCCAAACCACAAGCCAGCCCTCCTCTCTTCCCCACTGGCCCTGTCCCTTCATCGGCAGACCAGCATTCTTTGCACCTACTCCTGCAAACCCCCTCACAGCCACCCTTTGAAAAAACTTGAAACCAGTTGGTGTGGCAGTGCAGGCTGCTTGGCTCCACCCCTCCCATGTAATGGCTTCACCAATCCTTGCTGAACTGCGGTCGGAGCAGGTGGGAGGGGGAAAAAACACCACACCTCCGCTTTCTCTACCTTTGCTCAGACACTATTTTACCTCTGCCTCTTAGCCCCACCCCCCAGCAATTTCCTTTCTATTCCTTGACAGCTTCAACCACACATACTTGCCACATACACCCTCCTCCCCCAGAAGCCTCCTGCCTTGCCTTCCCTCCCTCACACCAGTTGCTTATGGGCCGGGGTAAGAGTCTTGGATGGGCTGGATCTAGCCCCTGGGCCATACGTGATACCCCTGGACTACAGGGCCTACTGCATCCTTTGCAATGTAATTCCTTGCACAGCACAAAAAAAAGTCCCCAGACATCGAATCCTTGTGTAGTGAACAAATTATACGTGATGCCTTGACACACATGTGCTTAAATCAGTTCCTTCACCACCTGCAGAGGTGAGTGATCAATGATAACACTGCTCACCACCTGGTATGGAATGGACTGTAAGAGCTACATGAAAGTAGTGGAACGAGGAACTTTATTCCAGATGCTATCCTCTGTAAGCTGGACAGTACTACAGCAGGCAAGTAATCCTCATGCAAAGATCTGCTTACATGTTTGGAACACCTTTGCTGAATGAGGACAATTAGTAAACATTAGTCAAACTCAAACAAAAAAGGCTCACCTTTTCGATCTGTCTTAAAATCAACTAAAATAGGCTCCTTGCTTCCTTCTTTATTTTTCCCCAGGCCTTCTCCTTCTCTCCATCCCATCTTTCTCATTAGTTGGGCGCCCATTCCTCCTCTTACAGGAGCAGCTCTGAGAAACTGATCCTACCCAAAGAAAAAAGTACAAAGAAACACGTCGTTTAGCCCTTTCTTTAAAAAAATAAATCACAGCTTTCAAGAGTTTTACTTTATCAATCAAGTGAAACAAAGACATGTTTTCCCTCATATCTTAAGTCACATTTCATGTGTCAGAAACTTTTTCACAAATGTATATAGAAACAGTTTAAAAGTAAATATTTTAATCCAAAATTGGAAGTTTAAAATAATTTACTGCATTTACCCCTGCACTTATAAAAATAAAAACAAGAATTTAAAATATATTACTTGGTTTCAATTAATATCTACTCTTCTTGTGAAAGCACTGTTAAAGGTAACTGGCAACAGGTGTACCTAGTTATTGAGTAAGATAAAAACACTTAGATATAAAAATTCTGATATTAAGCAGATTTTTTTAAATCCACATTTTCCCCATTTTACACAAACTGTACACTTCATTTGTTCTGAAAATCCCCCTGCGAAAGATCCAAGCATTTCTTTAAAACAGAGAGGAACTTAGCCACAGTTCAATAATAGCATGTAACAACTTTCTTGAATTATCATTAGAGTCGTACTATTAGATGGTGTAAGATTATCAAACAAGTTTAAAGGCATTCTCTTTGCTGTAAAGTTAAAAACTCCTTAAACGTTTACGTACCTAGGCCTCGATGGCCGCAGTGTTGTGAATAGTAGGGCTGGCAATGACCGTGGCAAGGAGGCAGCTACAAGGCAGATTTGGCCCTGAAACAAGTTTCCATATAGAGGGGTGAAAGTTCACAGGCTATTCTGTGAACTATCATCTCTCTTTTCTGCTCCACCCAATGACCCAATGCAACAAACTGCTAGTGTTAAATATACACATCGGTAATGAAAACAGTCATTATTCTCATGTAGTCTTTTGTAAGATACAAAAGTATCAACCTACACATCAAGTAATCCTTTGCTTTCAATGAGGTTTAATTTTCATTTTCTGGAAAAAAGATTGTGAAAGCAAGTGAAGAGGATAAATCAGTCTAATGAGTGATCTACTCTTCATCAGAATTACGACACACACCCTTGGCAATATGAATCGAGCTCCCCGAAACCAAAAGGTAAAATTGCCAGAACACGTGTAACATCAGTTCCACTATAATACCTGTACATCATGCAACTGGGTATTACTTTAGAAAAAGGTGCTCTGATATAAAGAAAACCTGGACTGAGGCAGGCATTACCTCTCTCACTAAAATGTTTTGATTGGTGCAAGCCATGCAGTCTGTATACACAGAGACACATTAGCCAGAAACCAACTGCCTGAAGTTGACACACCTAGAATGGCTTTTACTTACTTCCATTTTTATCCTCCCTCTCTTTTGCAGGAACCTCTCATTAGAAAAAGGCAACCATGCAGAGAATGACACAAACCCCAGACAATGTCACCCAGGATTCCGATTCCTCTTTTGTACCTGCTTTGCAATGATAGAATGTTCATCAATGTCTGCTTCATCACCAATGTGCACCCAGTTCACAAAGACGACACAGACTAATTTTTCTGATGAGTGCTTTTTAAGTTGCAGAAATTTATCATACACTTCCCAAAATAATAGGTGGGGTAAGGGGGGGGAACAGCCTTTTCAGGTTTAAAAGCAAGACACCACCGTCTTAAACCCAGAAAAGGATATATTGAAGTCTGTTAATGTTTTTGCAGTTCAACTTTGAAAAACAAATATAGGAACAGAACATCCCATTTCCTAAATGGTTTCTCAGTTAGCCAGTCATGATTATCATGCTTCTGTATCTTTAAGGGAGAATCCAAAGGAAGCACGGGAGTGGGGGCTTAAGTCCAACTGGGGCCCATAGAGCTTAAGTATTTAAATGCTATTGATTTCAATGGGACTTCGGAATGCCTCACTTCCTCTGGACTGCATCTCATAAATCTACCAAATGCAGCAGAGTTGACACAGCTAGTTTTATTCACTGAATATTTGGTATTCAAATAAGCCTTTGAAGATGAACAAACTATTTCAGAACATTTCCTAACTGCAGCAACATGTGAATGGGTTTGGTGCATCCAGCTGAGAGGATTTTCTGCGTCTTACATGGCAGCTGCCAACACAGAAACTCTTCAGACTGAAACAACATTAGCAAATTTAGGATACGCTTCGGATAGTTATGTGCTATATCCAAAGCTCAGTGAGCGTCACCTGGAAATTGAACAAGTGTTTGAATCGACAGACACACAATACCATTTGGACATTAACTCACAGTGTGATTACGGGAGAAAGCCCTCTCTTTCACTCTGCTCCTAAAGGAACGTTACTCTAACAATAACTCCCAGTTAGCAAGAATGCCTACAAAGTACTACCTGTGTGTCTATACAAAATAGACCAGTACACCAAAGTAGAGTCAAGTATCACTGATCTAAGCAAGATGGAGAATTAGAATATTCTAAATATTTATTAAAGTATACTATAGTGTAATTTTAACAGCAAATATTAGTTTAAAATAATGGAGACCTGTATCTTTATTTTTGTTAGCAATCCAATAGCATTTGAAATATACTCTCATTCCGATATTTACTATGTTGCTTCTCTGGCACTTTTTCTCTGGGAATCATCAGCTCCTCTTATGCCAAGGAAACTAATTTATTTTAGCTCTCCTACCAATAGACAGAGCCAAAGTTTGATGATGCCATTTCCTCTATCTAGGTTTGGGGAAAGTTGATCCACATTAAGTTTACAGGACGAGCAATTACAACCTAATAAACAGCAAGAACTTCTGGAAAGAGGAATCAGCACCAAAAATGAAAGTCCATTGTGATGTCTAGATTGGCACATGAAGGGTTAAGGAACCAAAGAGGTAAGAAATTACAATTTACCAGATTCATTCAATGCCAAGAAGAGCCCACACAAATGGGAACTCCAACAATACCCAATCCTGGGTGCAAGGGTGAATACCTATAAGAAAAACACAGAACAATGGACTACAGTGAGCAGACCATGTCTGCTACTGAGTGTATTTGCATAGCCTATAACAACTGTTATATAAACTTTAGTTATATTGCTGTCTAGCAGACAGACCATCTATTCTGACCCAAATCAGTGTTTCCCAAGATACAGTCACCAGCACTTCTTGTGGGCACATGTAAATAGCTTGCCCATTGAAACTTGATTTTATTAAGCAGAGACAGCCATGGAAAGATGGTGGCCGATAAATGGAAGGGGGAAAGCACAGTTAGAATGAATTCTCTATGCCTGTAGTGTAACAGAACACCAGAGATCACCAAGCACAGGACGGAGGCACTGTTGCCAAATCTGACCTCAAAGAAACCAATATTCTGCACTCAAATTAAGTCATGCATATCTACTTTGAACAATGATTCAGCTCACTGAGTCAGACCATATGTACCTGTTCCACTAACAGCAGCCTTTTCCTCCTGAGCAAGAAACCTTCTTACTGACACAGGAGGCTCTTGCACCAGAAAAAGCCTCACACATCACTAGAAGGTTGCTTGCACCAAAGGAAAACACCCTCCCTAGTGGAACAGATCTGTAGAATTCAACGCACTAAGTTTGGGGGTCTCAGAGCTACTGAAGTGAGAGTTAGGTGAAGAAACTGGGAGCTGTACAAGGCACTTCAGAGTCCTGTATTCTGTATCACTGGATTCCATACCAGCTCACTGCGGTTTCTGAATCTTCAGAGCATGTGTATTCCATTTTCCAAGTTATTTTCTGCAATCAATTGCAGAAATGCTCCTTTAAAAAAAAAATTGACTTTCAAAATACCAAATGCTAGATTCTGTGCTTCTGTAAATGTGTGTATATGGATATGCAAATAAAGCAGTTCTGCCCTAAAATATATTAGCAACAGAAAGCACTTTTGTTACAGACTGAAAGTACTTTTGTGACCGTTCTTAAACCAGCCTGAATTGAAACCATTAATTTAATACATCCCAACTTGTTTTAATTTGCTGGTACAGTAAATATACAGGTTCTGGAAAGCTTTTTTTCCAGATTACAATGAAATGGTCAGAGATCCATCAATTTAAAATTTAAACCTTCCAAGGAAGTCCAGAATTAGCAAGCAGTTTTCACACCTTAATCAAACCGGAAACCTAACAGCCCAGCTTCTAAACGAAATGAAAATGTCTGACCCCCCCCTGCCCCCAATTCCCTTGTCTGTTTTTACAAGGAGATGCTTACTTTGTTGGTGGATCTTGCATTGCTCTCAGGAGGCATTAATATTGGCAGTCATTGACTTCTGAAGTAAGGGAAGATCATTATTATAGTTCAACACCAATGAAGCTCTACCCCCTTCTCCTATAAATTTTTCACCTGGGCACTCACAGCAGCAGGACTCCTGTTCATTGCAGCAATCATGTATGGTCAGCGCAGTCAAGGCCCTCCGGATGAAATCTAGATCCTGAAGGGGGACACAGTACTGGAATAGGGGGAGCTTCAGAAGAGTGCAGCTTTCAGGTCAACTGAATAACTCATACATACAAACACTCTCACATGCTCACCCCCACTTTACCCAAAATCTCTTGAAGAGCTGCCCTTCCTTTCAGAAATACCTTATTTAGCCAGCTGCCCTCTTCCAGGGAAGTGAAATAACATCTTTTCACTTATCCCAGTTGGCAATCAGGGTTGTACAAGAAAATAGTATTTCAGAGCTTCTAGTGGCCCAAACTTTTTTTATTAACATACTACAAGCTTACCTACAAAATTTGGTAATATATAATGTGAAAATTAAACTCAATAAAATCAAAGCTTTACAAAATTATTTTGTGTAATAAATTTGAGACTTAAAAATTAGGTGATGCTTTCTGAAAAAAATTAAATATTTTTTAGATAAAAAAACAAAAAACACATAACTAGGCCAATATCAAAAAGTGCTATTTCAGGCCTATGGTATATCTAGTGGATTATTATTATTTTTACTTTTTCCAGTTGAATGGCAGGCTCATATAAAAAACTGCTTATGAAATTTCAATGAGTTTCAAAAGAGGCTTGCCATGTGGCATGGGAGGGACTACCTTTTGAGAAATAAACCTCCTTCGTGCACAATGGATTAGTTGTATAGTTCTAAAGATCAGGATCTATGTATTCTACAACTTCACTCTCCAGAGGGCCTCCAGTGTGTTACCACAGACTTATGATCAACATGCAAATACACAAAAGCTAAAGGAAGAATGAATGTGTTGCATATGTACTATGAAAAGTTTAATTTTTTTTGCATTTGTGAACCAATTACATCATTGATGATAATGCAAAACAGAAATAAATTCTGACTGAAGCTGTTGTTCCTTTAGGGACACTGTTGAACTGAAGTGTGCGTGCGCACGAAAGCTCATACCTTGAATAAAACTTTGTTGGTCTTAAAGTTGCCCCACTGGACTCTAACTTTGTTCTATTGCTCCAGACCAACACGGCTGCCCACCTGGATCAACCTGATGCCCAAATGTTTTAAATTACATTACTTAAAAAAATCAAACAAATGAAAACAAAACCAAACAACAGATTGCTACTGGTTTTTAAAAGGCAGCTTCCTTTCTACAACATGAAGCGTATTAACAGGCATAGGTAAAGGTAAAGGTTCCCTTGCTCGAAAGCCAGTCGAGTCTGACTCTAGGGTTGTGGTGCTCGTCTCCGTTTCAAAGCCGAAGAGCCAGCGCTGTCCGAAGAAGTTTCCGTGGTCATGTGGCCGGGGCCGGCATGACTAAACACCAAGGTGCACGGAACGCTGTTACCTTCCCACCAAAGTGGTAGCTATTTATCTACTTGCAATTTCTTGCTTTCGAACTGCTAGGTTGGCAGGAGCTGGAACTAGAGACGGGAGCTCACTCAATCATGCGGCAACTCGGGTCTCGAACTGCTGAACTACTGACCTTCCACAGCCTGCAGTTCAGCGTCTTAACCACTTGAGCCACCGCAGCTCCATTAACAGGCATAACCTTCACGTTAACTCCAAATGACTGCTGAATTTCAGTATGTTCTTCCCTCTCAATTTTTAAAATAAAAGGAAATATTTCAAACTTCAAAATGTAGATGCAATATTTCACACCTTAAATAAATTATCAATGCCACTCAAGGTTCTCTCACGAATTCACCACACAGTTGAATTACTATAGTATTTATAAAATGCAAAAGCATCACAATTCTTTGCTCAGAGGGGGGGGGGAAGTGAACTTTTATTGCTTTGGGCAATAGTGAATGAGTCTTATTTTGGTTGTAGTCACTTACAAAGAAATTAAATGCTCAAATCATAAGGATATTTACGGAATTTAAATCCCACTGTAAGCAATGGGACTCACTCCCAAGAATCAGTAACTCCGGAATAATGCCAGTCTAAACCCACTGATTTCAGTAAGATCACACTGGACATAGGATTGTAGCATAAGTGAACTGAACACCAACACTGCTGTAGAAAAGCCTTTTCATTTCAGAGTTTAAAGCAGCACAACTTTCTCTGGCAAAAGGCACCTTCTGCTACATGCATCTGCAGAAGGCTGCTCACACCAGAGGAAGAGGAACAGACCCACAGGATCCAACCCTTTATTCTGCTGTTCTTCTCACAGCGTCTTTATTTGCCTCACTCAACTAGAAACCTGCAAGGAGGAAAGGACAATACATCTCTCTGTAATAAAGGTTTCTGATGAAGAGCCCTCTCAAGATAATACTCAAAAGATATCTAAATAGGACCACTTTCAAACGGCATGTGATCTTCCTGAAATCTTCCTCAAATTGGAGAAACTACAATGTGAGCAACAAGAGGAGGACCACACATTACTGTTTATTAACGCAGAAGCCCTCTGGACTCGGGAAGCATACAAATACAGATGGTGCCAAGCATGATAAAAGAGCATAGTAAACCAACCTCAGAGACTTCAGAGGAGAAATTTTCTACCTAAGAATTCTTTGGTATCCAAGGTGGTACAAACTACATAATATGAACGGGGGGGGGGGGGTACGGGTTAAAATTAAAAATGTTTA
>NW_015174892.1:209664-212176 GCF_001447785.1 Gekko japonicus | reverse complement strand
CTCTTTCCACACTAGGTAGATCCACCTTTAAAGTCCTACTGATCACTGCACTAAGAGTAGAGATGACTAAAATGACAGACTTATGGATGGCTTAGGAGACAAAGCAGAGGCAGGCTGTTAAAATTTTGATTTTTATGAAAAGATTTGTGTGTTATAAAACTGCAGGAGAGCACTACTGCCCAGAGTGGGCATTTGTCCATCTCTTGAGAAGCCTAAGAAATGGGGGGCTGCAAACAACCTAGAATAACTGGTTTCGCATGACACCACCAGCTACACTGTGAATTAAGCACACAAAGGTACTTGGAACTTCTATAGCCTCTGAACATCTGCCACTTGATCCATATAAAAACAGTCTCTTCAACAAAGCAAAGTAACTGTTAAGTTGCTATAAAATGTCAAATGCTTAAAATGGACACAACCCCGGGCTTGTTATTCACACTTCTTGCTACAATGGGGAACACTTTGAACTCTTCTGTTTTTATCTAGGTTGTCACGATTCAAGAACCACTTGTCCATTCTACTTGGATTTTATTAAAAATACTGGCATTTGCCTAATGTGGATACACTGCCAATTAAATTACAGCACATAGGGTTTTTTGTGAACTGTACATGGGTGATGAAAGACAAACACACAAGGGAAGCATCATTAAAACCTTTCCTAAACTGGTTGCTGTGATTCCATAACAGCAGCAATCCATAACCACTGGTTCGCCACTTTTATTCCCACAAAGAAAACCAGTTCAGCAGATAAATATTTACAGATAATATATTTACAGTATTTCCCATATATTTTAATTACAAAAGTGTAAAAGTGTATAGTACATTTTATCAACAGAACACAATTATAAAACTCTCCAGTTACTGTATCTAGGTGCTTATTTTAACTCAACTACACTCAGCTCTACTGAATCAACTACAGCCCACTTTTCATATCAGCTGGTTCCAAAAATGGTATTCTATAAAAACCAATCAGAACTAGAAGTGGATAAAATTAATTCTGACAGAACAGTTTACACTGAGATAAATTATTTCTTGTCAAGGCTGTAAAAATATACATATGTTTGCCAAACATACAAGCTCACTCTTCAGGAGTTTCCTGAACTCTCAAGTATAGTCAGTTCTCAAACATAGTTCCAATTCCAGATCACAGAACAAGCTCAAAGTTCCCTGGAGTTTTCTCCTTAGAGCCCTCAAAGTCTTTGTTGACTTTGTTTTGGCCATCTGTTCTTTCCCTTTTTTGGCACCTCTTTTCATTTTACATTTATCTATTCTTGTCAACTACTAATTCAAATCAGATGTATTTATGTTCTGATCCTCCTCCTCCCTCCATTCTACCAACACTCCTGCTCTACATATAAGCAGATGTACCTTGTTAGCCCTGGCCCAGCAACCTGGACAAGCACTTTTTTCCTGCCTTCTTCTATGAGACACACTCAATCAATTACCCTACTACCTTTCTGTATCCCTCTGTATCAGACAATTGTTCTCCTCTCTTTGGGGGGTGGGGGGTGTCAAGTTTCTCCCACAATTTATCCCATACTGCAAAAAAGGTCCAGAATAAAGTCTCCTCTTCTGAGAGCTGACCAGGCAAGTCAGACCCTTTCAGATGGTGCAACTAGATCAGGCAGGAATCAGAGTCTGTGGGGTTTTTTAACTAACTGAGGCACAAAACAAGCCTCCATCTCACTGTAAGAAGGAAAGTAAAAAAGTAGAAAATATTGAACACTACACAGAGCCTCAATCTTCGCTTGCAGCTGCATCTCACCAATTCCAAAGCTGTATCCAACAAAGGCAAGCGAGCAAATGCATTTTTACAGCCCTGTTCATCAGCCAAAATTCTACTTAAATCAGGAATCAGATTCAAGTTCTGACAAGGTCAGTAACAGAACTACCACAGTTGATTGTACCCACATTTCAGGGTAACTTCAGCACAAGATAACAGTAACCATGGGAGTAATACATGTTTTAATACGTCAGCATAGAACATTCTCCCAGTTTCTACAGTTCATCTACCAAACCAGTATTAACACAGAGCTAATTAGGCATAGTAGATACAGATTCCAAAACAAGAGCGCGCGCACACATCTTGACAGAGCACAAAAGTAAATTAACTCAGTTTATTTTCTGCACATATTTTATGAGGCTATTAGTGTCCTAAGTGTGTCATTATCACTTCTTCCAGTGATTTCAAAGGAGCTTAAACTGTGACATTTGGACTCATCTGTCTGAATATCATCTACCTTTTTAATCCAAGCCTGGGGACCGCTGTTGGATAACTGTTCTGAAGACAAGACCTGTGCACCGGTACTTCCCGTAAACTGGCCTGGTAGAGAATTCAGCTGAGCCCAGGCATCAATCTGCAATAGTAAGACAGCATAACAATATAATGAACTAACAAGTTCTCAAATGTGGATATGCATATGAAAGTCATTGAAGAAGCACGACAGCAAGTCCTCATTCAGTATTTCAGAAATTAATGCAATTTTTAAGAGAAAGAAAAACTATACTCTCC
>NW_015174892.1:105738-209593 GCF_001447785.1 Gekko japonicus | reverse complement strand
TTTTTAATTTGACACAGTCACATATATATAAACCAGTGCCTTGAAGGAGAGGTCAAATTAATAAAGGTGAATAAGTTACAACCTAATCCAAACGAGGTGATGCTGGTACAGACCATTATTGTTCTGAAATGGACTGGCTTGACCAGAGTAGATGGCACTGTACATACCTCATCTGACCAAGCGAAGAATATAGGCTCATGAACCTAGACCTGCTTTCTGAAAAGCAGTTAGGGGCTGTTGCCAGCAGTGCCTCTTTCCATTGGCATCTTGCACACTGACTCTTCTCCCTTCTACACCAGCCTGACCTTCTCATGCTGATCTATGTGCCTGTAATTTCCAGACTGAGTTGCTTTAACCTAAGGGACCGCCTTTCCCCATATGTTCCCCTGCGGGCACTACGGTCGGGGACGCAACATCTCCTGACGATGCCAGGCCCCGAGGAGGCCAGGCTGGCTGCTACCAGGGCCAGAGCCTTCTCGGTGGCGGCTCCTACCTGGTGGAACGAGCTCCCGGAGGAGATCCGGGCCCTGCGGGACCTTGCACAGTTTCGCAGGGCCTGCAAGACGGAGCTCTTCCACCAGGCGTTTGAGTAGGAGCTGCCACTACTGTACCACCCCTATCTGGCCCTGGAAGAGAGAACGACAGCGTCATGTGGAACTGACGGCACTGATTGGGGTACCATCTTTAAGTCGTCATCTCTATGGAAGATCATTTCGGAACATCTAGAGCACTTAATAATGTTGTAATATTGTAGTAATGATTTTAAATGGTTTTAATGTGTTTTATGTGTTGGCTTATGCCTGTCTGTGAGTCGCCCTGAGCCCGCGTTGTGGGGAGGGCGGGCTATAAATTGAATTTATAAATAAATAATGCACTCCATGTAAGGCTGCTCTTGAAGACAGTTTGGAAGCTTCAGCATATGCCACATTTTTGTCACATGGAATACGCCAGCTGCATTAGTTGCTGATCTGCTTCTAGGTGGGCTCAATTCAAGATACTGGTTCTAACTTTTAGTGTCCTTCATGACGTACCTGAAAGATCGCCTTTCTCCATATAAGCCCGCACGTCAGCTGTGATCAGCCCCACAGACCCACTTGCGGTGCCCTCACTCTGTCAAGCGAGAACGGTAGGGGTAAGATCTAGAGCCTAATCAGTGGAGTCACCTACCTTCTGGAATTCTTTACCAAAGTAGGTGAGGGAAGCTATGTCACTTCTTAATTATCACTGACGATGCAAGACTTTCCTCTTTAGATGAGCATTTGAAGAGTTTTAATTTCACTGAGTTTTGTTTTGATGTTCAATACTTAATTTTGATCTTTTGACTATTTTTAAGGTTTTATGTTTTAACTCACTTGCAAACTGCTCTGAGCATAGGATAAAACTTTGGATTACTATTAAGAATAAGAGCAAAATAATCAAAGAAAGCCACTCTGAACCACAGTATGCAAAACAATATATTTTTTAAAATCTGGTATTGTGTTCATGCATTTACTGACCTGCAAAACAAACTTTAGTTTTTTATCCCAGTAGGGTTTTTACGGTAAGAGACATTCAGAGGTAGTTTGCTACTGCCTGCCTCTGCATAGCGACCCAGGAATTCCTTGAGGGTCTCCCATTCAAATTCTAATCAGGACTGACCCTGCTTAGCTTCCAAGGTTTGATGAGATTAGGCTAGACTGGGCCATCTAAGGACTTATCCTATGCTATGTAATTTTAGACTAAAATAATCCAGTCTGCTAGCACATAAACTCTACAATTAATATGATCACATGGATGAATAAGCATGCTGTCTGATGAAATGCTGTTCTGTGCATCACGCTTTCATCAGGTGGCAATGAGTGACAGGGCCCTTAAAACACCCTTACTGCAGCAAGCCTTCTGCCTGCTTGGTGTGTGTGTTTGGTTTTTGCTTCCTCTGGATGTTATGTTTCATCTAGAAGTTTTTCTATCTTATTTTGGTTGATTTTAATGTGTGTCCCCCCCCCCCAGGTTTGGTTTTACAGTAATAACACTGAGTATGCTGTTAGCTACTTTAGAGATGTTGTATTAAAATGCGGGATATAAGCATTTAAAGTACATACATCAAAAAGTATCTGGAAACCAAACAAACAAAAAGTAACATACCCGTTCCTGTGCCCGATTTAACAGGCACATTGCCTCCAGATCAAAAGTATTTTCAGTAAGCCTCTTCTGAGCTACTGTCCGCTCATTCAGTGCAGAGGAGATGTCCACAGGCTAGAAGGTAGATATAATATTCAGAAAAGAAATGAAATATTGTATGGGAAAGGTTTAATATCTATATAAAAGCCCAATATCAAGGAACAGAATCATGGATAAGCATATAGACAAAAAGGTTACCAGGTTAGTCAGGGAGCAACTGAGTCCCTACCTCAACCATGTCCCCTAATGGCACACATAAGTGAATGAGATTAACTCAGAATCTCCTCTGTTTGCATACAAATCTTCAGATCTGCCTATGGAGGTTTCCTGGATTGCCACCTACACTGTGTACATTTTGAAGATTCATAGCCAATACTGCTGCTTTCTTTAAAGTTGTTAAGACCATTCTGATTCCTACCTCCAGATTAGCTGGATTAGGGAAGACATCATCTTTGTTTTCCTCTTTGTTCTTCTCAACTGGAACCCATTCTCCATATGCACTATCTGCTTCTTTTTTCCTGTGTTGAGATCCAGAAGAGACAGGAAACTCCTTTGTCAAAGTAACCTGATTTTTTGGAGGCGCTGGCTTTATTGTAGGAGTCTAAAAAAAAGCAGACTACAATTATGCATAATCATAGGCAATACTGGTATACATACATTCTTAACAAATTCTTAATAGTATGTTTAATTTAAAATGTGTGTACCAAATTAACCAGCTGCAGGAGGAGGAACTGACACCAATTGCCCCCCTGACACAGAGATCCCCCAAATCCCAGGGAAAGTAGCAGGATTAGTAGGTGTCCTATGTTGATTACTAGTGTACACATTGTTTTACTGATGCGGCATTTTTGTATTTATTACAAAACTCATTTGTAGATAAATTTGTGAACAACTAACTAGAAGGGCAGGATATAAATGTTCTATAAACAATAAAATAAAATAAGTCAGGAGTTAATGCAATTGCATTAATATTTATTTGTAAGTACTGTAGCTACATCAAGAAAAATAGGGGGTCATCTTACATTCACTTCCAAATTAAAGTATGTAAATAATAAACTTTTTATATATTTTATATGTAATATGGGGGGTTGTCTTTGGATAAATTTCATAAATTTGCAATAAACCAATATTACTCGTTTGCCAGATGTCACAATTACTTCTTTTCTCTCAAATTATTACATAAGAAAAATAATCCTATAATTTGTGATTTTACAGCACTTACAGTTAAGTTGAAAAAAATAGGTTTGGGTTCATTGAGCTTAAAGGGGTGATTAATAAAGGGATGTTCTTCTTCCTCTTCATCAGACACATGAGGCTTATTTACAATCACATCATCTTCCTGGCTCTGCGCAATCTTCTTGCATTTCTAAAAAAAAATCAGACATTTCTTTAAACAATCCATTCTGCTGTACATGAATGAAGACAACAAATATGTAACTCAGTAGCACCATTTTCATGATTAGAGCAATGCATGTATCAGAGCCCTGGTATCAATACAGCATGCCCTGCTGAGAGTGCCATGAAATCAACCCAAGTGGATGGAATAAAACATCAAAGTAAAGCTTGTTTGTAGACTGTCCAACCGGCATCCACCATAAATGGAATTAATCATGTCCACACGCACAACATGCTAAAGCCACTTTATCACTACTACCAGATAAATAGTCCTATAAAACATACTGCATTCTATATCCAACCCTAATTATAAGATTTTTTAAAATCCTGTGATTTCTGAAACAAATTTTTATCAGGCTGAAGCAGAAATCACTTTTATTGAAACATTATTGGGTTTTAGGCTACGTTTTCACACTTCACTCTTACCTCAGTGAGTTCCATTATCGTCTCTTTTGCTGACTTCTGGGTAACTGACTTCTCTTCCTTCTTTTCTGGAGTAACAACAGGCATTAGGCTCGGTGGCAGAGGCACACCAGCCTTGGCACACATGGCAGCTGCATTTGCTTTGGCTATTTCAAGTAATTGTGCCTTGTCTATAAGAATATTAAACATTTATTCATTACTTCATGACTAAATATCAATTCACACAATGCTTTTGGAATCCATTTTAGTTCTAGTGCATCAACTGTAAAAGGGGAATGAAAAGTAATAAATATGCTTTCTTTTTAAAGAATTCAATTTATTTTGTAAATTCACTTTCACTGTTCGTCTTTTATTATTTCAAAAAGACATTTATTTATATTAGTTGACCACAATGATACATGAGTGAAAGGGAACTTATAGATCTTTCTGGCCCTTCTTCCTACAGCAACCCTTCCAGAAGGTTGATGTCTCAGCTTGCATGATAAAAGCCAAGAAGCCCAGAAAGGGAGGTGTAACAAGAAAGTGGAATTGGGCAAAATCTCGTCTACTTCTTCTACCAGTAGCACTTTTGTTGCGCAAGAGGTGCCACTATCCCAAGTTGGAATGATTTTACCCATCTTCCTCTCTACACTAAACTCCCTGGGTCCACACAGCTTTTCAGAGGCCTCAAGTTGCTAAAGTAAGGAAAAGTAAGGAAAGATCTACAAGCACCTTCCAACTGGTGCTTTCTTAAACACACTGAGATTTTAGCCAAATGTAAATTTCTTTGAGGTGGATCCTGTCTAGCGCAAAGGAAGTAGACCTTGAATAAATTAATTTTTCTGCCCTCCCATTGCAGCCTGCTATCTTGAAACTGTGACCCCAGGGGCAGTCACAGTTGACCCTGCAATACAGCACACGGTTTACAGCACTCAGTCCACACAAAACTACTGAATCATCTCCAGGGCTTGAAAACTGATGCCTACAGTATAGAAAAAGGGGACACACCACAACAGATGCATACTGTCTGATACAGGTGAAAAGAGCTTGTTTCAACAACAAAAAAAAATTCAACCGACATCCAGGCTTCTCCTGAATACAGAATCTGGCTCTCTGACCCACCTGAATGAGGGAGCTGGACCCAGACCAACAATCTAGGCTCAAAACCTCTTTAACAGAAAGGCTACAATTTACCTTGCCTCTATATTATTTCTCCCCGGAGAACTTCAAATGAAGCAATATTGAACACAGCTATATATTATAATCCTTTACACTGCATCTCAAAATATGTGAACTCCTTAGCTTCCTTCAGCAAACCACACTATGCACAGTACCACGTACAGAAAGTTTGTGAACCAGAAATCCTGATATTAACCATTCATAAAAAGGGACTGACTAAAATAAAGAATATTGATGCAAACTAAAAAATTGGGGAACATGTTACAATAAAGCTCTGAAAGTGAATTACCCAAATCAGTCAGTCGTTTAGGTGACCTGCTTGAAGATCTGGATCTCCGATGATCAGGCGATACACTAGAGCTCCGTCTTCTCCCAGTGGATCTAGAGGTCCCCAGCCGCACAGGTGTTCGACTTCGAGACCGTAATCGGAGAGCTACTCTGTAACTGTCTCTTGAATCTGACCTTCTCCTTCTTCTGTCAACAGATCTTGATCTGTTTCTACGAGCTCTCCTACGTCTCTCCCTTGACAAAGATCGCTGTCTCGACACTGATCTTGATCTAGTTCTCCTCCAGCGTTTTGAACATGATCGTGAGCGAGTTCGAGACCGTGAGCGAGATCGATGATCAGATTTTGATCTTGAGTTCCTCTTCCGTGTTAACGACCGAGAACAATTCCTTCTAGAGTGTGATACTGTTCTATGGGTGTGAGATTTGGGTTCTGAACATTTACTTCTTGATCTTCTCAGCCTGTCTCTGTCTTCTGTTTTATCCAGAGATCTGGACCTGGACCTAGACTTAGATTTGGGATGTTCAGGCGATTTTGCACGATTATGCACAGAAGCTTCCAAAGATTCAGTTCCCACTGTTTTTTCAGGCGATTTAGACTTCGATCTAGATTTGGAAGACTTTTCTTTTGATACATTTGAAGAGTCTTTATCCTTTTTTCTTTCAGAAGATTTGGACCTAGATTTTGATTTAGACTTCTGGCGATCAGATGATTTTGATCTTCTGTGTCTAGACTTCACTGAAGACTCTCTTTTTTCACCAGGTTTTGTTACAGACTTATGATCAGATGACTTGGATCGTCTCCTTTTTGACCTTGATGAAACCTCTATTTTGTCAACAGATTTGGATCTAGATTTGCATTTCTCAGAAGACCTGGACCGTTTTCTTTTTGACCTTGCTGAAGTCTCTCTTTTGTCAAATGATTTTGATCTTGATTTGCGGTTATCAGAGGACCTGGATCGTCTCCTTGCTCTCACTGAAGTCTCTCTTTTATCAACAGATTTAGACCTGGACTTGCGATTATCAGAGGACCTGGATCGTCTACTTTTTGCTCTTGCTGAAGTCTCTCTTTTATCAACAGATTTAGACCTAGACTTGCGATTATCAGAGGACCTAGATCGTCTACTCTTTGCTCTTGCTGAAGTCTCTCTTATATCAACTGACTTAGATCTAGATTTACAGTTATCAGAGGACGCAGACCTCCTTTTTGCCCTCACTGAAGTCTCCCGTTTGTCAACAGATTTAGATCTAGATTTGTGATCAGAAGACCTAGATCGTCTCCTTACTCTCACTGAAGACTCCTGTTTGTCAACAGATTTAGATCTGGATTTGCGATTATCAAAGGACCTAGATCGCCTTCGCCTTGTCCTCAGTGTCTCTTTGTTTCCTGATCTGGATCTAGATTTGCGGTTGTCAGAAGACCTAGATCGCCTTCGCCTTGTCCTCAAAGACTCTCTTTTGTCCACTGATTTGGACCGAGACCTACGATTTTCAGAAGACCTGGACCGTTTTCGCCTTGTTCTCACCAAAATTTCTCTTTTGTCATCAACTGATCTGGATCTAGACTTATGATGATCAGAAGACCTGGACCATCTTCGCCTTGACCTTACCGAAGATTCCCTTCTGTCAACAGATTTGGATCTAGATTTATAATTATCAGAGGATCTAGATCGCCTTCTCCTTCTCCTCACTGAAGTCTCTCTCTTGTCAACTGATCTGGATCTAGACTTGTGATTATCTGAGGACCTGGACCGTTTCCTCCTTGTCCTTGTTGATGTTTCTCTTTTGTCAGTGGATCGTGATCTAGACTTATGATCAGAAGATCTGGACCGTCTCCGTCTTGATCTTATTAAAGTTTCTCTTTTATCAACAGATTTAGATCTAGATTTTTTATCAGAGGATCTGGACAATCTTCGTCTTGTCCTGACTGATTCTCTTCTGTCAACAGATTTGGATCTAGATTTTCGATGATCAGAGGATCTAGACCGTCTCCGCCTTGACCGTAGTGAACTTTCTCTTTTATCAACTGATTTGGATCTAGATTTATGATGATCAGAAGTCCGAGAATGCCTCCGTCTAGATCTTAGTGAACTTTCTTTGTCCTCTTTTCTCTCAGCAGATTTTGATCTAGACTTACGACGTGAGGAAGAATGCTTTTTCCGGGAATCAGAATCATTCTTGCTTCTAGAGCGTGCTCTTCTTGAAGATGTCTGTCTAGAGGTGGAACGTGATCTAGACTTTTTTTTACGTTTTTTTGACTTGGAAGGAGATTTTGACCTACTCTTTTTGGCTTTTTTCCCACTCTTGCTTTTGTCTTTACTTTTGCTGCTTATTTTTTCACTTTTCCTGTCTTTTGAAATACTTTCGTCATTTTCTTTCATTATCTCTGAGGACTCTGGAACAGCTTCTGAATGTTGATCCTTCAACGAAGTACATGAAGTTGCTTCCAGGGCCTTCTCTACTATTTTCACAGGTTCAAGAGCAGCTTCTGAATCTTTTACCTCCACAGTTATCTGTTGACTTGCTGCCAAATTATTTTCTTCTGCCCCACAAACAGATTTTAGAGATGCTTTTACTATTTGCTCCTCCAAAGACACCAGTGTAGTTGCTTCTGGGGTTTTTTCCTTGCTTAAGCACAAAGGTTCTAAAGCTGCTTCCAAATTTTTCACCTCCACAGTGACTTCTGAAGACATTTCAGAATTCTCAGCTTGGGCTAATTCTGCATGTTCTGGCACTGATGCCAGACCTTTCATCTCTCCCATACACACACATTCTGAATTTTGTTCTGAAACTTCTATGCCCTTTGCATTCATGTCTTCAGCTTTCACAGCAGGAATAGATTTCAGAGATTCTTCAGAGACCGCTTCTGACACAAGCACAGAAGTTGAATCTCTTTCTGAATCGGGTCTCTCCAAAACTAGCAAAGATTCTGCGCTTCCCTCAAAATACATTCCTTCTTCTTTATCAATAGGGGACTGGACAATTTGCACATCTTTTGATTTCCCAAGAGATTCACATTTAGAAATTGCTTCAAGATCTTTTAAGTGCATAAGTTCTGAACCAGTTTTAGATTTTCCAAATCCTGTGTCTATCAACTCTGTCATACTCATAAATTCTGAATTTGCTTCTAAATTTTTAATATCTACTACATGAACCATTTCTGCAATAGGTTCCGAATGTTTTCTCTCTGTTCTGCAGACTGGTTCTATGTTTCCATAAGTTTCCGTTATATCTGACATGTGTGTACGCTCTATAGCTGTTTCTGAACGTTCTTCATGAAAATGCAGCTGTATTTTGTCTGAATTCTTCCCCATTTCTGCAACCACAGATGATGTAGTAGATCCCAAATCTTTTCTTTCCATGGTGCCAGGAAACTGTGGAGTGTTTTCTGAAAGATCCTGCACTTCTTGATATATAAGACTTTCTTCCATACATCTTGCTTGCACAGCACACATAGACTGAGTTAAAGATTCTAAATCTTTTCTTTCCCGGGCATGTTTAGATTCTGATTTCGTTCCCAGAACTCCCACCTGTTTCAAGCAGATAGCCCCTGAAGTTGTTCCTGAAACTTTCTCTTCTGAAATGTATTCAGATTCTGGAACAGTTTTGTAGTCAAATGGCTCCTGCACACAGTCTGTTTCTGAAACTGATTCAAAATATCTAACTTCTGTTTCTGATTGTAGGGGAGTCTCAGAATCAATTATATTTAATGCTTCAATTTCTGCAGTTGTGTCAGAAGACTCCAAATGTGCCGAGCTCAGATATGTTGGAGTTGTTAGCTCTAGTATTCCTTCAGAGTTTGTAATTTCAAGCACGCACACAGACTCCGAAGACTTTAATTCGGATGTATTTTGATTTGTTGCAGAAGGTACTGGAACTTTTGCTTCCAATACTATTTCACAATTTAATGTTTCTCCTTTCATTCCTGATGTAAGTAGAGATTCCACAACATTATCTGAATCTGCCAGCTGCAACACACAGATAGGTTCTGAAGTTGTTTCAAACTGCAATGTTGTTGCTTTTACCTCCCCAGCATCTACAAAGTCAGAATTCAATTCTGTATCTTTTACATCCACCATAAACATAGACAGTGTTGCATCACAATCTTCAGTCTCTGAAACTTGCACAGATTCACAGACTGATTCAGAATACTTTTCTACTAAAGCTGCTTCTGGTTTTAGATCTGTTCCAGATTCCTTTTCTTCTGCTTTGTTTACAATTTGCAACATGCTTTCTGTACTGCCTGCATCTACAGTTGGTTTATGTTTCTTAAAAACTTCTGAACCATTTGGAGCGGCTTCATAATCAAATTTAGTATTTACATCTTTTTTGGCAAGTGATTCTAGATTTGCTTCTGAATTTTTTGTATCTGTTACAAGAGCAAAGTCAAAAGTTTGTTTCACTATGTCTACAGGTGCCATTGATGCTACCAAATGTTTTACTTCTTCGGCTGTTTCAATTCTTTCAGATGCTTTTAAGTCTTTCTCCTCTGCTGCATTGACAGGAATAGGAGTTCCTTCTATACTTATCACTCCTAGTGTAAACTGTGACATTGGAACTACATGCGTCTTTTTAACAACTTCCAAATTTTCAGTATCCAAAACACACACAGTTTCTGAATTTGCTTCCAAACCTGGAGCAGTCAATGCTTTGTTTCCAAAATCTGTATTTGATTCTTGCATTTCATTTTTCTTTGGAGATTCTTCAATACTTTCTAAGAACTGAGATGCTGCTACTGCTTCATATTCTGGGAGATCTTCAGTTTCTATACCTGGTCTGTGGGAAGATTCCAGTTCTATCTCCAAGTCCTTTGCATCCACTATCTCAGATTCTGAAATTATTTTTGAATCTTTTGGGTGCATCACGTACAAAGTTTTCAGGAAGTTATCTGAAGTTGTCTGTGCGATAGACAAAGATTTGGTACAATGTTCTGAATCTATGACTTCATTAACCTCACTCGATTCTGAAGCAACAGTCAGATCTATCCCTGATGCATATGGAGAATCTGGGGCTGCTATAAAACCTGTTGCTTCTGTGCTTTCCTCCAATTTCTGTTTTTCTTGCAACTGAGTTAATTCATCTGAAAACGGAAGTTCTGGACTGGATGCTGTGTATTTAACTTCTAAAGCATGCTGAGAACCTAAGTTTATTTCTCGGTCTTTTGTTTTCACAAACGGCAAAGGTTCTAGATTTTGTACTGCATGGTGGCTTGAAATTGATTCAAAATCTGCTGCAGTATTCAGAAGTTTGGAAGTATCTTTTGGATCAATTAGTGCAGACATGTCCCGTCCAGAAGTTTTATTAGGGCTGTCCACATCCAAAACAGGTACAAATTCTCCAGTTTCTTTTCGTTCTTGTACCACTGGTATGGCATCCACTTCTGGAGTTCTTTCTGAACTTATAATATTCACCTGTTGGAAAGATTCTGAAATGAATAACAGGCCTTTAACATCAGCAGATGGCTGTTTTTCTGTTATGTCTTTCCCCTTCAAGTATCCTGATTTAATTTCCTGTTCTGCTGTCTCAGCACCATTCTGGCCGCTCCCCACATACTCAGTAGTATCCAATGCCTTCTCTTTTACGCCAGTCACAGAATAAGGAACAGTTTTTAAGTCTTTCCTTTTGGTCATAGCTTCAGATGGTACAAGTGTTTCCAAATATTTCACATCTGTCACTGCTTTAGAGTCTACTTCTCTATTTTTCACTTCTCTGTGCAGATATTCTATTTTCTTTTCTAAATCATTCAACTTTACTACTGCTGCAGATTCTACAGTTTTTAGATCTTCAACTTCCCTAGCAGGCAGTGCGTCAGAGTTGTTTGCATCCTCCATGTGCAGCAATCCTGGAACTCTTCCTGAACTTTTCAGCTCCATCACAGCTTCAGGTTCTGTATAAAGTTCAAGACTGTGTTCCGAATAGTTTGTAAATATCATATGCAGTGATTCTGAAGCGGCATCTAAATCTCTCTCTTCTTCCTGCCCCTCAAGCTTTAGATTAGTTTCTGAACCCTTTCCTTGTGCAATTACATCAGACTGTAAATCATCTTTCACTTTTTTCATTTCTGTAACGTATAGAGTTTCTGAAATAGTTTCTATTTTCTTCAAAGTCATTGAACGTTGCTCTGGATTTTTTTTCAAATCCGTCAGATTTACCTCAGTCTCATTTTCTGTATCTGTCACAGCCAAGTGCTTTGAAACATCCAGGTATTTTGTTTTTGCAGAATTATCCAGAGTTTCTGGAGCCGTTTCTAAATTATTACTCTCTGGAACTTTTTCAGATCTTGGAATGCTTTCAGAAACTTTCACTTCAACTACTGTCTCAGAATCTTCAGGAACATCCATATCTCCCTTCTTTTCCACTGCAGTTTCAAAAGGTGCTTCCAGATAATTAACTCGACTTGCTTCCACAGATTCTAGATTCTTCATAGACACCACTCCTTCTGGAATAGTGCCCCACTTTTCTTTTTCTGAATCATGCACATCCATCTCCTCAGATTCCACAGCAGCTTCTAAATGTTTTGCTTCTACTTCTGTATCAAAAAAATACGTTCCAGAATCAGTCCTCTTTATAACCTCCAATTCAGGTGCTCTTTCAAAATCTTTCACATCTGCTACAATTCCTAGAGATTTTTGATATTTCAGTGGATCGTTCAGTTCCATCACAACTGCAGACGTTTCTTTTAGTTCTCTCACTCCTATTGTCTCAGGATCAAGAGATGCTTCCATGCGTTTACATTCATCAGGTTCTGTACTTCCTTCTGAATCTTCTGGCCATATCTTAGGTTTAGGTGCTAGATAGGATTCAAAATCTTTTCCAGTAACTGTACACATAGATTCTGGAATTCCTTCCAAATCTTTCTTTTCTATCCTAGACTGTGTCTGTAGAGTTTTTTCCAAATCTTCCATCATGGCAATTTTCTCAGAGTCTTGTTCTAATTCATCTTTCATATCTGTAAGTGCATCATCTTTTGGACTTCTTTCGGAAGCTTTCACCTTTGCTTTGTTCAAAAATTCTGAAGTTGCTTCAAAATCCTTCCCTACCACCATAGCCAAAAATCCCAATGTTGTTACTGAATCTTTAGCTTCTGCATTTGTCTCCAAAGGAGTTTTCATGAATTTACACCCAGTCTTTTCAGATGAAACTGTTTCTGGTTGTGCCATGATTTCTGGATCCAAAGATTCTGAGAGAGAGTCCAACTCTTTTGCTTTCACTGAATAAGATTCCACCCTGGTTTCCAAGTCTTCTAGCTCCACAGCCACGAACTTTGGACTATTTTCAGAAACATCTATATATTCTGCTACCTGCAATGCTGAACTAGCCTCAGGCTGTTCCATTTTTTTCATACTGGTATCATCTCCTTCGCTATCAGCAGTATTTAAAGATTCATCCTCTACATGCAAATTCACAGCCAGGTTGGTATGCTGGCAGGTATAACTCTCCAATTCTCTCTCATTGGTTAGCTCTACTTCACAGAGTTCCTGCATACTGATTAATACAGAATCATCTTCAGATGCATCCAGTTTGCTGGTATCTGAATTAGACGCATCATGTGAATTTGACAAAGATGAATTTAGATTGTCATACACAGTTTTTTCCGTAAACCACTGAGAATCATGTTTCAAAGGAGATGTAGATCCTACATTCACATTCTCTGCACTCAAAACTAAGCTTTCTGGATTCAAAAGAGAAGCAGGCTGTATATCCCCAAACCCTTTGTGGTCAGAGTTTAATTTTGAGTCCTTTGACTGCTTTTTATATTTTTTCTCTTTTTTCTCCTTCTTTCTTTTCTTCTTTTTCTTCTTGTCTTTGTGTTTCTTGTCCTTTTTAGACTTCTTCCTTGGAATTTCATCTTGCACTTCATCAGGTATGCCTCTTTTAGTGGAACGAGACTTACTTTTCACGATGTCCTGTCCAGCATCTAAAAAAAGCCAATTTTGTTAGAATTATTAAAACATAAGAGGGTTTCTGAAACATAAGAATGCAAAGAGTTGTATCCTATTATTCAATGTTGCTTACAGCAGAGTTTTATGCCTGCAAAAATACTTTTCTGGCAGCAAAAGAGGTTCTCTGCAGGTGAAAGTTTCTTACCCCAATGGAAGAGACTCACAGGATACAACCCAAATAGTATCATGTAACATTAAAAGCTATACAAAAGTCCATGCAAAAGGCTTGATCTTACAAGGTTAAATGACAAGCTGTATTCTGCCAATTTTGTTGGAATTACTGTCTACAAATTTACTACACAACAGTCTTTTCCTCCTCAAGAAGAAAAATATTTGGGAATACAAAATAACAACTGTTTCTAAACAGCAATGTAACTGCTAAGGCACAAAGAAGAAGTAAATGAGTGATATTATCTGGAAACAAAGCTTTCTATGTTATATAATTAGTACTGATCCAAGGATTTAACATGCATGCTTTACTACATTAATATCATTAAATTCCCTAAGCAAATGACTGGCACTGTTAAACTAGCCATATCAAAAGTATGATAACAGATCATATTTGAATCTGAAGGCACATGATAAAGCAGGTGATGTTAAACAGGTATGGATCCAATCAGTGCCAAGATGGAAGTCAACCTCAAAACCATATGTATGATTTCAATTCTATTATGGAGAAAATGTGCAATATAAACACTAAATGTAAACAAATAACATAGGAAGCATCAACCATATGGGCATGTAGTATTTGACTCCACTCCATAAACCACACGCTGCATGCTGTCAGCAATCCAGCACAGCTCCATTCCATATCACTCATGCTGAAGTGGATCATGATTTGTTTTTATGAACTTTTCAAAAGTCTAATTTACTAAGCAGAACTAACAATACAGTCTTTACTTTCATATAGAAGGAGCAGACAAAAGACCTGAACAAATAAATGTTTATTTACAGTTGCTTGTCATCAGATCACCTTCTCTACAAATTTCCATTGATACCAGTGATAGGGATTGTGATTTGGACTGAGACAACAGCACCAAGGAGGGGACTTATATTTCCCATTGAAAATTTTGCCTCCCCAAATTTTGCATGTTTTCCCTTTAGGGCATATTCCAGCTCACCACCATTAGAAACACAGGACAAAGTTAAAGGGATCCCACTCTGGTACCATATTCCTTACCCCTGCAATCATGGATTTCCAACATCTTAATAGACTATTCAGTCTGTAGCCGATTAGTGCTACCATCTCACTCATCTAGATAAGTGATTTTGGGATTTGGCTTGTGGAAGGTGGGAAACCATATTTGTGATAGTGTTATTAGGAGTAAACATTTATTCTTAGCTAATTTTACATACTGAATGTAAAATTCAAAGTGCAGCAAATAGTAAACATATCACTTTTATGCCTTCTTGTAAGACAGAAATAAAACATTTTGAAATACATGACTAAAATTAGAAAAAAGCAATGCTAATCTTTAAAAACTGGATTCAAAATTGACAGTGTATGTTTAGAGAAAATAAACAATTTCCCATTTACCTGGTTTGTAATGTGGCTCTGCACCCAAGACCTCTGATAATACTTGCTCTATCTTCTGTACTAGTGGATCATTCTGAAGCGCTCCAATTGTAACATCAGCAGAGTTTACTTCCTCAGATGAATCTATTTCACCATTCTGTTGGCCTACCTTTCCACTAAACAAGAAAAATACACAAAAAACCTTGTTTAAGATGCATATTTTAAATATATTTTAAAATGTGAAGACATTAAAATATGCTAGAAGTAAAACAAACAAATCATGTATTTGTGGTAAATATTAAAGCTTCAAGTCTATTCACATACATTCACTTCCTGAACAAAATAATGAGCTGGATCCTGTCAAACTTTGGGAACAAAGTGGTATGAATAACTTGCAAAGGAGCTGGGGGAGGTTTCTACTGAATCTCCCTTCTAGCTGTCCCTCCTACCACCAAATCTCACGTAGTTCCCAATGGTCCCCCAAACCCTCAGGAGCACCTTAGGGAAGGCCACAGGTGGCAGCATAGGAAAAGGAAATTTCCTACTGAGAACCCTATCCAAAGTTTGATCGAATCCTACTCAATATAAAAACCGAACTGTGGCAATCCCCCCCCCCCAAGAGAAACCCTCAAACTAGCAGAATTTCGGAGTCATATTTATTTACCTAAAATATTGATGTGTTTAACTTTCTCCTTAGCATCTCTCAGGACTCAAGGTAGGTAACCACAGGATAAAATAAATTTTATAAAATGAACACCAAAGCAAAAGATATGAAACACACTAAAAAAATTAAAAACCAGCAAGGAATGCCTAGGCAAACGCAAAAGATCTCAGCAACAGCAATTTTGCAGATTCACTGGAAAGCAAAGAATGTAGGAGCCCACCTCCAACCTCTTCTGAGAGCCTGGTCTAGGGGTAAGGGGCTCCCACTGAAAAGGCTTGTGCCTGGACTGTTACTGAAGAACAGACAAGGGGTTACTAACAGCAGACCAGCTGAGAAGAACAAAACTGCTGCATGAGAACACAGAGGGAAAGGTGTTTCTTCAAGTACATGGGTCAATAAAGATGATTCCTGTTCAATTAGAGCCCAAAACTAATTGGCATCTAGTGAAGGAGTGATATGTTCCCACTGGCAAGTCCCAGATAACAGTCTACCATTTTTTTTCAGAAGCTGCAATGACCAGTTCATCTTCAAGGGCAGCCCCACGTAGAGCATGTTACAGTACTCTAGACTTGAGATTACTGAAACATGGGATCAGCATGGCCAGACCATACATTTGCAAACAGCTATCTTGCTTACTAACCAGATTTAACTGAGATAAAAGCATTTTTCACTGTCACGGACACCATTTCTCCAACAAGACTCCCAAACTTCTAACAGTTTATCAGCAAAAACAGCAAGCCATAAATAGGAAAAATAACTTGCCCATCCAGCAAGCTTCACTTCTGTCTTATCATAATATACAGCTCCAAGTTGTTCTCCCTCAGTCACCTGACTACCACACTCAGATATTAGGCCAGGACAAAAAAAAGCAGACCTGGTGACTTATTCAGACTAATATATAACCATCTATACACTGCTCCACCCAGATACACTTAACCATCCAGGTACCTCAGCAGTATTGCAGGGTCCTCTGTATCAAAGGCTGCACCACGCAGCATAACATTCTGCTACTAATCACTGTGGAAACCTCTAGTGAAACACATGAACAGTGAAATTACATACCTAAAGTAAATCAACACATCTGCAGAAAATACAATAAATATCCTTTTAATATGTACAGTAAGAGTAACAATACTGCCCATCATTTCTACTGTTACTTAAACCAAGATATCAGAGCCTGTATCATATGTTCAGGTACAAAAGGGGACACAAACAGAAAACCGGAAACTATTATAGATCACAGATTTTTTACATTTTGTTTGCAATCTTTCTTTGAAGTTTCTTTACCTAAGCCAATTAACACAATTTATCAAAACATTTAAAAACATGTAATAGCAACTATGCTTTTAACATACTAATATGTAGTTCTGGATAGATATAATCTATTAATCAGGAATATTAATAAAAATTTCAGAATTAGAAATATGAAACTATATGCATCCTGATCACAATATTTTTACATCATGATCCTAGTCCATGATTTTGCAACCTCTTTGAGGATCACTCCAATGTGCTACACACTGGGCTGCCCTTGAAAACAATCTGGAAACTGCAGTTGGTTCAAAATATGCCAGCCCAATTATTGTCAGGGGCTAGCTGATAGGAACGTTATCTTGCTGCCAATTTATCTCCAGGTTTAATTCAAGTTGATGGTTATGACCTTTAAAGACTTTCATGGCTTACAATCCACACAGCAAAACATGTTCCCATGTGCCAGCTGCAGTATTTGGACAGCCATCGGCTAGCTGTTCCCTTGCTTAGAGTAGTCCACCTGGCATTGACTAGGGCCCATGGTTTTTCCATCCTAAATCTCACCTTATGGAATAGGCTCCCTGAGGTCAAAGGGGTACCAACTCAAGGGGTATTTATCAGAAGCTCTGCAAGGCCATTTTATTTCCTAACTGGTATAGTGGTTAGATTGGCAGACTAGGATCAGGGTTAGAAGAAGAAGAAGAAGAGATTGGATTTATACCCCGCCCTTCACTACCCAAAGGGGTCTCAGAGCAGCTTACAAACTCCTTTCCCTCCCCCTCCCCACAACAGACACCCTGTGAGGTAGGTGGGGCTTGGAGAACTGACAGAAACTGCTCTTTTTCAAGAACAGCTGTGCCAGAACTATGGCTTGCCCAAGGTCATCCAGAAACTGCGAGTGGAGGAGTGGGGAATCAAACCCGGTTCTCTCAGATTAGAGTCCGCGCACTTAACAACTACACCAAACTGTGGGGATTCTAACTGGGTTACCCAGGTTAGAATCCCCACATTGCTATGGAAGCTTACTGGGCCCATCACACAGTCTAACCTATCTCACAGGGTTGTTGTGAGGATAAAATGGAGGATACTAGCTGCTTTGGGCCCCCACTGGGGAAAAAGGCAGGGCATAAATAAAGGAAATAATAAATGAGTGCAGGAAGGTTATTTGAGGTTATTTTGTATGTTTTAAATTTGAATGTGTAAACCATCATGAATCACACGGAAAGCCAAGATATAATCTACTTCCAAATATTTAATTTGGTTATACTGCAAGTAGAGATGTAAAGGAGTGAGGGGAAAACAGGAATAAAATAGCAATTAAAGTGTTGATTTTTTTTCCCCCAGAGGGTTTCTTAGGGCTTTTGTGGTCTATGCACTGAAAAATAACTACTATGAAATATTTTCTATTTTGTAATAAGTAAAAATTATTTAAATTCTTTAAGAATTTTCAACTTTACTCACTCAAAAATGTAGCATGATGGTGTTTATGTAAGACCATTCTAGAATGACAATACTTGTGTATATGGTAGACACACAACATTTTTCAAGGATATGTTGTTTAAATGTAAGAGATTTTATGCAAATAAAGATAATACCCTACTAAAGAGTTCAATGTTTTCAGTTTTGTGAAGATTTAACTTAATATTCAAATATGCTGCTAGTACAACTGTACAAGACTATTTCTGTCTAAATATACTTTTGTTCAACTTTTTCCCCTACCTTGCAAATGGCAAAACTGCCATTAAATGTAGTTGGCAGAATACAGTGCATGTATTTTAAATTAAGTTTCCCCATAGAGTCAAAATTTCTCAAAACAGATCTATGATGGCATATGAACAAAAAAGGATTACCATTTGTTTCACAAAAGAGTCTTCAAAACTAAAGATTATTAATATTTTAATACCAAGCAAATTTGTTCTGATGTAATATAGATACAATTTGGATATCTATAATATTTCACTGCTTCTTCTAGGGAACCGCCTCCAAATTAGAAAGTCTGTAGGGCTACCAGATGCTGCCAACGAGCACCGCCCACTTTTCTTGGGTGTTCCATATAATCTGGATAGTCAGATACCAGACCTTAATTTATCATTCCCAAATTCCATGTCTTTTTTTCTAGTGAATGAAAACACTAAACATTACACATCTAAAAGTTCATAGTTATACCCAATAACCCTCCCACCAAAAAAGCAGAACATGTAAAAATTACCAAAGTATGAGTGGTTGCATTTTAAATTTACATATTTCACAAGTACATACTCAAAGATTTCTAGATTCTTAAATAAACAACCAGAAATCTTCACCAAAATCCACACTGTAACATTTCATGACTGATTTAATTCCAACCTAAAGAAGAACTGTACTGTGACAAAATGTGAATTTAATCTTATAAAACCTTCCTTCCAAGGAACCACTAAGAAACTCTAGCTACTCTCCTGCTGGTGTTACATTTTATTTACAAAATTTATATTCCGCCTTTCTGCCTATTCAGGTCCATCAAGATGGTTTATTCACTGCCAAGAGCCACTACATAAGTTTATTGTATGCATTACCTTCCTTTTACTGCATTGATTCTACCTTTATAAATATCTTTAGCAGTATGGTGTATCATGCCTAAACAGCTTTTTTCCCTTTTCATTCCTGTATTTTATCATTTGTACTGTTTACAAATTCTGTAATCCTACTCCTACTGCAGTCCAGTTGAAAATGGGCCTGAGTGACAAAAGAAGCAAATTGGAGGGGGGGGGGGTAGAGAACTAGCGTTCCTGAAGTTCCCTGTACCTGAGACTTGTGCAAAAGTTTTCTACTACTCAAACTACTTCCACAAAATACATCTTTTCAGGGCTTTCAGGAACTGGGACCCATTTACAAAATCATCTAATCCTCAGAGCACTTAGAACTCTTAACTACTCCAAAACTTCTTGTTATTCAATATCTGGATACCTCTCTTAAGTACTTTACTGCCAAGGCCATTCTATGAGCCTTAGCCAAACTCGTATCACCCGAGTGGCCCTTCCCTCTCTTTATCCTTGCACTTGGGCCTCCTCTCCGTGCATTTCTATTTCGTTATTGTATAAACGCCCCCGCCAGAACCGCATTCCCCATGCCCGCACAGTTCTCAGGCCTTTCTCCCCACTTCGGGGCCCTTCCGGCCTGCCTCCGCTGCCCCTCCCCCACTCCATCCGCTTCGCCCGTTACGCCTCGCACATCGCCCGATTCCCACCCCCCACCCCCGCTACAGTACCGCTCCCCTCCCCACTTACCTGCCGAACTGCTGCTCCTGAATCTCCCGGAATTTACTAACCACAAAGGACCGAAAAATTTGCTCGATGTTAGTCGCCATGACAGCCTCGCAGCACTAACCCCCTCCTTCTCTCCGAGACGCAGATCCGCCTGCGCTCTACAATGCAACACCGGAAGTAGATGCGACTGCCCTCACTTCCTTTGTGCTCTCTGGACGCTGATTGCTGGCTTAGTTAGGGGTGGAGTGGGATGAGCCCGCGAATGGCCACTCTGCCATCGAAAGGAACCATAGAGGAGGCCAATTCCGTGCCGAAATGGACGTTATGATGCATGTAACATCAGTTACTAGCCCCGCCCCCTCCGTAGCTAGCGCGTTAAGCAATATGTGAGGGGGAGGGGGGGCTTACAAAATAGGAGCAGTAATTTAATTGACTAGAGGAAGCCGCTAAGGCTTTCCTTGTCACGTTAACCGCCACTGGGGTCTTCCGTGTGCCGTCACATGTAGTGCGAAAGCATGCACATAGAAAGAAACGGAAATGTTCAAAGAAACAGCCAGCAGCTTGCGTAAGCAGCGAAGCCCTCGTTTTTCCATTCCCCCTCCAGTCAAGATGGCCATGTTGGTGGTGCCGCAGTGGTCCGTTCCCACGCTGAGCCTGGATGATGGCGGATTTCCTGGCACACAACTTGTGAGGCTGCGCTACGTTTATCACGTTTCTCCTAAAAAATACTCCTAGGTGAGACTCGAGAGGTTCCGGAGTTTGAAGATTAACAGGAGGCGCTCACCCAATTATGTGTGTAATGTTTCCAGTGCCAAAGCCTACTAGAATGAGAAATGATATAAACAACTGTGATATGAACAGCAACTGAAAACATATTGTAGAGCAGTCTCTTCTAAGAACTAAAGTAATGTGACCTGAAGGGAAGTCCACAATTCTACTTGTTCCCTAGCAATCTTAAAAATAAATGCTTCGAAATTGTAAATCCTATGCAGTGCCGCATAAGCTAAATAAGCTACAGTTTAGGGCCCCGCAATCTGCTGGAGCCTTATTTGTCAGTTTAAAACCCTTTAATTATGTAATTATTATTTTTAATAAAAATTAAAAGAATATATTTTCAAATATTAAAAAGGCGTATATATTTTAAATTTTTCTGAGGCCAGCTGATGTAATTTAAAACAGTAAGGGGCCTCTGGGTTTTGTATAGCTTAGGGCCTCAGCAAGTCTAAATCCGGCCCTGATTCTATGCAATACATATTAACTTATAATAATGAAATCTACATACATCAATATAAGGCTGAAGCTAACTCCCAAATAAGTGTGTATCATGTAGTAAGTGCCGCTGTTGTTATAGTATTTGTCTCTGTTAGTGCATACAGCCAAAATATAGTTCAAAACAGAGGTCATCCAAATGTATGTACATTATGCCCCATAATAGCAATAAAAAACTAATTAAATATATTTTTGAGACTTTACACACATATTTTTAAACATGAGAGCCAGTGTGTGGTTTAATGGTTAAAACGTCTGGCTAGGATCTGGGAGATTCAGGTTCTGAATGCCCACTCTGCAGTGGAAGCTTGCTGAGTGACCTTGGGCCATTCATGCACACTCAGCCTGAGCCACTTCTCAGGCTTGTGATGATACAATGGAAAGGAGGATGTAAGATACCTTGGGTCCCCATTACAGACAGAAGCAGTGTATAAATTAATTAAATTGAGTCCCCAACCTTTTTGAGCCTGTGGGCACTTTTGGAATTCTGACCCAGTGTGGTGGAGTAGACACAAAACGGCTGCTGCAAAATGGTTCCCACAGAAGATGGAGCTAGCCACAAAATGGATACTGCAGCTTACTTTCGATCACACCGTGAAGGTCCTTGTGCTAGGGTGGCAGCTGCTGCCAAAGCAATGTTTATAATAAAAAAAGCCTCTATAACCAATTGAATCTCTGATGGTCATTCAGAAGTTGGCAAAAGCCCCACCCTGGCCCCACATTCTAAAAACATTTGGTGGGTACCAGGAAAGGTGTCTGTGGGTGCCCTGGTGCCCATGGGCACTTTGTTGGGGACCCCTGAATGAAATAAAGTACATTCTGTGCAATCCCATCCTATGCATCTTTGAGTCAAAATAATGCAATTCTATCCTATGCACACTTATAGTTAGGGTTGTCAGGGGATGGGAGGGTAGGGTTGCCAGATCCATGTTGGGGAAATCCTGGAGATTTGGGGATGAAGCCTGGGGAGGACAGGGACCTCAGTGGGGTACAACGCCATAAAGTCTATCCTCCAAAGCATCCATTTTCTCCAGAGGAAATGATCTCTGTAGCCTGGAGATCATCTGTAATTCTGGGGTATCCCCAGGTCCAATCTGAAGTTTGGCATTCCTACAGTGCAATTCTATGCAGAGTTACGGCAACCTAAACCCATTTATTTCAGTGGGTTTAGACTGAACTAATGCTGAGAGCCAGTTTGGTGTAGTAGTTAAGTGTGTGGACTCTGATCTGGGATAACTGGGTTTGATTCCCCACTCCTCCACTCACACCTGGCTGGATGGCCTTGGGCAAGCCATTTATTTATTTATTTATTTTTGGGATTTATATCCCGCCCTATCCAACAGCTCAGGGTGGCTATAGTTCTGGCACAGCTGTTCTTGAAAAAGAGCAGTTTCTGTCAGAGTTCTCTCAGCCCCACCTACCTCACAAGGTGTCTGTTGTGGGAAGGGTAAGTGAAAGGAATTTGTAAGCCGCTCTGAGACTCCCTTGGGTAGTGAAGGGCGGGGTATAAATCCAATCTCTTCTCTACTTCTTGTGTTGCCCTGTTAATTTGATATTGTTAATAAACCACGTTGTACACCATGGTATTTTTAAGCAAATAAACATAGGTTGTGTTGCCAGAGGCACTGCCTTTACTCTTGGGTAGCTCCAATAGCAGGGGCATCCCACTTTCTAACCTGAACCAGAGATCCACAAAACTCAGGCCAAGGACACTCCTGGTTCTGTAAGACAGAGCAAGCTCTGGAAACAGGGTCTCCATTTTCAGGTGACAACCAGGCACCCTCAGAGCAAACCTCCAGTCTTCTCCCCAACCCAGGAAGACATGCATATGAAACAAGGGCAGTTCCACCAGGTAAAACATCTACATTTCTAAAGGCTATTCGGAGGCAACCTAGCAAATAGCCCTGTCTCCAGAACCTCACCCAGCCCTTTTGTGTGATCCCCTGTCTATGTGTGATTTCTTTGTCTCAATACTTGTTCTTCTTTGCTCCATCCCTCAGGATACCAAAATAAACCAATCAAACATTCAAATTATTAACGATCCTTCCTAACGCTAATTAAGGACCCATCTCCCATCTTTTGTCTGTATCTGGGAACCTATTCAACTGTCTTGGCAGAACCATCAATGGTCATAAGGTCCATTCAACTAGCCCCAGTACAGTCATCCAACACCTGGCTTAATACCATCATAGCTAGACTCTGCCCCTCTGAAAGTTGATTGGTTACAACTAGGCCTTGCCCATCCTGATGCCACGCACCCCTGGGACTCATCATTGGCCCAGGTAATCTATTGTTCTCACCTGAGACCAGCCCCCAAGGCCTTCCACTGGTCTGCATTGTTTTCCAATGTCTATACCCGTCCAGGCACATAGCCTCAGACTGTGTGCCTTTGCCCTGATGCCAACTGGCAGTTCACCCCTAAGCCTTTAGGTTTAGGCCATAATCCCTTCTTCATGGACCTCTGCACGTCTGGACAGGTAGTATCACCCCATAACTGACCCATCTATTAGCTATCAATCACCTCTGCTTTCTTAGTTCTGTATTGTGTGTGTGATTTTATGTTCGTATGTTTAAGAATCCTTCGGTAAAGAAATCACTGTTTTAGTAATCTAGCCTCTGCGTCTATTTCTGGGACTGGGAAATCTAACTCCTGTACACACAAGTTCTGATCCTATATTTAATGCCTATTGCCATTTAATACTCATAATTCCCCAAGCTATTATTAATAAATTAAGGCAATTTGGCTAACAGTTGTTCCATAACATACCTGTATGGCCCAGGCTAGCTTGGTTTCATTATATCTAAGAAGTTAAGCAGGATCAGCCCTCGTTAGTATTTGGATGAGAGACCGCCAAGGAAGTCCAGAGCTGCTTTGTAAAGGCAGGCAACAGCAACCCACCTATCTATATATCTAATACCAAAGTAGCCCCCTCTGTGCAGATATCTAAATCAGCACAGAGGGGGCACTTGGGGGGGGGAGAGTTTTGTGCACACGCGGTCCCCAGGTGTGCACAAAAATCTAAAAAGTTTTTTTAAAAATTGGGGGGATACTTAAATCCCCCCAAAAGTGACAGAGCGTCCCCTGCGCATGCGCAGGGAACGCTCTGTAGCCGGCCTCGCCGCCGCCGCGGAGCCGGGGGGGAGGATCAGCCTCGCCGCCGCCACCTCGGAGCCGGGTGGGGGGGAGGACCAGCCTCACCACCGCTGCCTCGGGGAGATCGAGGGGGGGAAATGGAGGAGACGGAGCTCTTCTCCCCCCCCCCGCAAGTATCGCGGAGATCGAGCGGGGGGGGATGGAGGAGACGGAGCTCTTCTTCCCCCCCCCCGCGAGTACCGCGGGTCTCCTTACTTGTGAACTTCTATTGCCATAAATCAACTGTAACTTGACAGCACTTACATATACATTCCAACATCAAACCATGCTCCTGAAGACCAATGGTTTTGCTTTTTTGTGGGTTTTTTTTTTAAAGCACTAAATTATTGTTATATTGATATACTGTTGTAATGATAGGTTTGGATGGTCCTCTAAATCCCCAGTTTTCATTAAGAAAACCCCTTCCCTTGGGGAGATATGCCTTTTACCTTATGCAGGATTGCCATTTCTGGGTAAGGCAATTCCTGGAGATTTAGGGGTGGAGCCTGGGGACAGCAGGGTTTGGGGAGGAGATTGACCTCAGAGGGGTATAATTCCGTGGTGGGGGCTGTGACACCCCTGACAACACCAGCACCCTCCCTTGAAAATCCTGATTATGTATACCAAGTGCAGAAGAAAAGAAACTGACTCCACAGCTGTGAAAATGAAGAGGGAAGGCAGACATGTGGAAGAGCCATGCCCAAACTGATTCTAATGTTTGTGGATCAACTGCCAAGAAAATCAGGAGTAAATCAAGCCTACAGAAAAGCTTTACCAGTTACTAGGACCAATCCAGTTTAAATCCAGCTGTACTGGTTTTACTACATTACGTCCAGAGCTTTTATCTTTCATTCAGAACTGTGTATCTTGAATGCCTTAAACTCAGGTAAGATCTCAAAAATCTCATTAGCTCTTTGATAAACTAGACAGCTTTCTTTAAACTCTGGATTTATGCCAACGTCAATATATCTATAGAACTGCAGCATGCCTTGAGTTGAGCTATTAACAAAAAACAGAGAAAAGTGGTATGAAATTCATATTTTAGTTCTTTAGAAAAATAACAGTTATATTGTTTGATCTAGTAGAAAAGAGTAAGAGTCCAGTCGCACCTTAAAGACTTAGACTAACAACATTTGTGGTAGATATGAGCTTTCTCAAGTCACTGCTCACTTCTTCAGATACAGTTCTCTAAAGAAATGAACAGTGACTCATGAAAGCTAATACCCTACCACAAATTTTGTTAGTCTTTTAAGAAGAAGAAGGAGAGATTGGATTTATACCCCGCCCTTCACTTGGAGTCTCAGAGTGGCTTACAAACTCCTTTCCCTTCCCCTCTCCATAACAGGCACCCTGTGAGGTGGGTGGGGCTGAGAGAACTCTGACACAAACTGCTCTTTTTCAAGGACAGCTGTGCCAGAGCTTGTGGCTGGCCTAAGGTGCTACTGGACTCTTACTCTTTTCTACTGTTACAGACAAACACACAGCTACCCATCTTGTGTGATCCAATAAAAGCGAATGCGACACTGAACGGAACAACAGTTACAGAGGTTTAGTGAAGTGTCGGAATGGAATGCCTGCAAGGTCAAAAATAAAATGTTACGCCTCCAATTTACTCAGCGCGCAAGTCGCTTGCTTTCAATTGGTTTGGGTTCGCCTGTGTACTCAGATAATACACATGCTAAAGAAAGAAGATCGTCGCTTCACTTGACTACGTTCCCAGAGCCTTGAAATTACCATATTTATTCCTTTTCGTCTTCCCTGGGAAGGGTTAAGGAGCGAAGACACTGCAGCATTCTGGGAAGTGTAGTTCTCAGCATGTGCTCTGTTGAACGGTATGATCATTCTTTAGAAGCTCCTGCCCAAAAAGTAAGTTTTTGCTCTTTTGGAGTGGGGGGTAACGAACAAAATGCATGATTCTAATGCCTTTTTAAAGAATGTGTAGTAAAATACTTGTCGTGACATTTCTTTTAAGATTTCTCTGCGAATGGGGAGTGTTTTTTTCCTTTCCAGTTTTAGGGGGCCATGTGCTCAGGACTTAGACGCTGCTTCCTTACTGTTTCTCTGAAATTTTAAGTGGCTTTTCCAGTGCACAAGTCCCATAGTCGTGCGTTGAATAGCAAACACTGTTTGTATTTCTTACGAGTCGCTTGCAAAGGCAAGAAAGATGTCCAGTGTCATGACTGTAGCTTTAAAAGAAATGTAAATCTTAGTATAAATACAGTTTTGCATTTTGTTAAATTAAAGTTTATAATGACTTTTTAAAAACGTTATTTCAACGTGATTTGTAATGATTTATAGATTTTATATTGTACATTTTAAAGGAAATGTGCATATTTTTGCCAACATTGGAGTCTCTTCCTCTGCAGTTCCCCTTATATTCAGTGTACTATATATGTATCTATGCATGGACCACTGGAATTACCTCTGTTGCCCTGACTCCCATGTTTTTAAAAGTAATATGGGAATCTCTGTTCTGAGTATGTACTTGTCATATTTCATTTGAAATAATTTTGTGTGTGGGGAGGGGATGCGATTAATAAGTATGAGGTAGTAATATTGTAAGTGAATTTTTAGTGTCACTTCCATTTATAGTATTCTGGATATTTTTAATGGTTTCCAATCTTGCTGTTCTATAAAATGTTGCTCGATTAATCCAGAGTGCCAAATCCCACTGGGATTAAGTTCAGAGCCGTGTGGGAAAAGCTCTTTTCCTGCTCCAATCATGTATTGCTCTAGGTGAGAAATGGGAATCAGCTGTTTGTCATCAGGTTTGTTTCAAAAATTTTAGCATCTAATAACGAAGAATGCTGGGACCTGCATAGCCCAGGCTACCATGATCTTGTCAGATCTTGGAAGCTGAGCAGGGTCAGCCCTGGCTAGTATTTGGATGGGAGACCACCAAGGAATACTATGGAGGGAAGGTTATTGGGGATAAAGAGTGACTTCACTGGCCCACCTCTGGTTGCAGATGTACACGTGAAGGCTAGATGTGAATATTAGAATAGCTCAAAGCTATTTTAGATTTGCAAAGCTAGTTGTATACTTCTTTTGATCCCATCATTTCCAAATTAAAAGGCAAGTCAGTTATCTAATACTCTTTTATCCTACCTTTTCCTACAAGAAGGTCAGGATGGTATGCCTTATTCTCCCATTCCCCACTTTATCCTCACAACAACCCTGTGGAGTAGGTTAGGCTGAAAGGGTGATTAACCCAAGGTCACCTAACTGAGCTTCATGGCAATTTGATTCCAGCTCTTCCTAGTCTGATACTCTAACCACTATACCACATCATCTTTTCCATTAGCTACAATTTGATTTCCTTAGTAAAGATAAAGATCTCACCTAGCACAGAAAAGACATAGGAATGAACCCTACCGTTATATCCACTTTTTTAAACCATGCTCTCCTGTTCATTGGCTAGTTGGATTGTGTCATCAATAGAGTTCTAATTGGCTTGTAGCTGGAGGCAGTGCTCTGTCTCTTTCGTTTTGTGTCTGCCTACTGAAAAATCCAGTTTGCCACGCTACATCACAGTAAGTATGTTGTTTGTTTCTAATCTTTTAAACCAGTCTCCTCCGCTAATACTTTTGATGTTGTAGACCAATCCATAACTGGAAGGGTCCCATTGGTTTGTTGCAATGCTAAGCATGTAGTCTAAGGAATATCTTCAGTATAAGGCTGCAATCACAGTGGAGGCTTGCTGCAATCTGGGTGCGCCACTGATTGCACCGGTTTAAAGTGTTGCAGGGAAGACCAACCAGACAGCACACTCTGGGGCAATTCCCCTGCATGCTCGTCTGGTGGTCAGGCATTCACGTTACTGCAGTGCCTCAACCACGGAGCACACTGCCCGGTCGTTTTAATGCAGGTGGGTGCATGCACATATGTGCATATAGGCAGCAACTCCAATTAATAAAAACAGTGGCGGAAACAGATCTGTGGGTTCAGACTTCCTTTCCTGGTTTCTTTCACAGCAGGAGAGTTCAGACGTCTGGGAAAGCGGAGTGGAAGGGCTGGCATCCATAAACACCGGACTTTCCCCAGTACCTGATTACTCCGCTTCCAAAGCAGGGCAACACAGGGTGCCGACGACTGGGGCACAGAAGGCAGATGTTGCTATCTGACTGTGCTCTTTAAATCCGCAAAGGTAACACTACTATATTGAGACAAACTACTTGTGTGACCACAGCCTAAATCTGATGGATTTGTTACCAGATAAAAGTATTCAGAACAGTGTAGCTAATGCGTCTTACTCTCTAATGTAATTCACAAACTGTATTTCATTAATTGCACTGAGAGCAGGATAGTAACTGATAGAATTATTTCTGATACAAAAGTATATCGTCTCCCCTGCCTTTTACTGAGAGAAACAAAGGTTCGAAGGCTGACAATATTGTTGTGGCTGCCTAGCTCAGGTTCTTCCAGTGAGCCTCATGGCACAATGAGTGGCAGAACCCAATAGTGCCAGTTGGGCACTCTGTCCATTCTTATACTATCTCTCAAATCCTAATTAAAAGATAGAGTAGAAGGTAGCTGTCTTTTTTGTGCTGTCAGAAGTTAATTTTCAGCCTCTTACCATCCCTCTAAAAAGGAAAAATGCTGGACTGATAATTGCTTTCACTTACATTTCTAACAGCTCTGGCGTGTATCTGACCAATCACAGAGTTTTCAGAGCAGGACTTTTATCCCCCCCGTTTTTGCAGCCCACTGAGACACCCCATATTTTGTTCCTGAAAGTCAGCAGAGTCAGCTGTGTGACTGGGTGCATGCCGTCGATGGTGAACATGTTATTTCAAGAAGCTTTTTATGGGATGTACATTTGCACAAGGGATTTAAGAATCAATTTCTTCTTTAAAGAGGAGTTAGACAAGCATCTACCAAACTAAAACCACAACAAATGTCAGAATTACTAATAACTAAAAACTTGTCCCGCTTGCCGCCCCCCCCCTTCAGTTACCAGTCATCACTGTGGAAACCTAGGACTGGGTAACCAAAATATCCTTGGAAGCTGGACTGTCTCGTTGTGAAAAGTGGGTACATGGTTAGGGTCTGGCAAATTTCTGCTATTGCTTATTAAGGGAAAGCCTGCTCAGTCTTACCTGTGAAAAACTTCAAGTTTAGCCTAGAAAAGAGTGTTTGGGAGTGGGAGCTTCCTTGACAGCCCTAATGAAATGTACAAGTGACTAAATATCACCTTCGTAAGAACATAAGAGAAACCAATGTTGGATCAGGCCAATGGCCCATCTAGTCAAATACTCTGTCACACAGTGGCCAAAAATACCAGGTGCCATCAGGAGGTCCAGCAGTGGGGCCAGGACCTTCATCATTCAGCAAATGTATGTCTTAATACCTAAACAAGCAACTCCTACTTCTCTATGCCTGACATTGGAAAGTCAACAACCGGTCTTTTTAAGGATGATTCTGCAAGGGGTGGGGAAGGTAAATGCAATGTTTACAAAGATTGCAACAGAGGGACTGCTTGCTGGAGTGAAATGATGAATCCTCTACTTAGAATAGTAGACAGTCTTGTAGTACTTTAAAGACTAGTCAATTTATTGGGACATAAGTGTTCATGAGTTCAAGCACATTTCGTCAGAGGCATGAAGTGTCATATTCAGCTAGCAAAGAGATTTATATCCAAAACTACTAACAGCAAGAAGACCGGAAGGCCTGGCGTGATCTGGTCCATGGGGTCGTGAAGAGTCGGACTCGACTGTGCGACTGAACAACAACAACTAACAGCAAAAGGGTAGGAAAATAAACAGTTCGGTCAGTTTGAACCATTTCCAGCTACTAATGAATTGACAAAGCAGGATGAATCTGAATAGTGTGCAAAACCTGTGAGAAAGAACAACTTTTGTAGTGAGCTAAACATTCTTATGTACAAGTTTGCATGTATCAAATCTGCATATGAATTAACAATTGAAATTATCATATGAAAACAAACTGCAAAACCAAGAGAACAGATCTACTCAGAATCCTACTCAGGTTTTAAGATTGAACTGCAGGTCTCAGGATGGCATGATAGGGTGGCATATTATTCTGTTGTTCAGTATAACACTTAATATTGTGTATGTCCTGCTTTTGCACATCCAGATGGCTGAACAAGTACTTGTGATTGGTAGTGGCGGCCGAGAACATGCTCTGGCTTGGAAACTGGCTCAGTCACCACATGTGAAGCAGGTATTGGTTGCTCCAGGAAATGCTGGAACAGCAAATAGTGGAAAAATCTCTAATTCAGGTAATTTTAAAAAAGTGAAATAAGTACAAATGTATAAAATAGATGGATGAATATTTCAGTCTTTTCCACCAGTACATTTTGAATTTCTTTTCCTCTCAGCTGTACCTTGTGAGTTTGTTGAAACAATTAAAATACAGTAGAACCCTAGAACTGATTGTCTGTCCTTTCAAACTCTTTCATTTTGAACGCTGCACAAACCTAAGTCTGTATATATAGTACTATCAGAGACATTTCTAGTGGAAAAGGAATCAATGTGGTGTTTATTTGGTTTTCAAGGGAATAGTCCCTTTTCCTGATCTCTCCCACTTGAAAGACAATACAGTTATTCCCATTGACTCTTCTGGACTCTTAATACAGAGATTAGTTTCTCAGTGACCTTCTGCCTGAAAGGAGGAAGTGTCTGGAGGAAATGCTCTTCATATTCTCCATACAGATCTTACCTGCATTAGAGGTCTGGATTTGTATGCATCTGTGACACATTTTTTTATACACAATGGATATTCAACTGCCAGAAGCAGATCTTCTTCCAGTGTCCCCCTGGTGAAAAGGCACTGCTGTGGGTTGGAGGCAAAACCACCGTGATGTCTCACATGGGATGGGGTGCTGCAGTAAGGAGGGGAAGTGGGCAAGATGACCCTGCCTCTTTCTTCTATCAATGGAACATTCATAGGATACAACCCAGTATGTTTGGTGGAGGTCATATCCTACCTGCCTGCTTCCTTTTGTTGCTAGTTCTATGTCATCAATTGAAAACAAAATTGGCCTCTGGTTCCAGTTTCATATTAAGTTGTGGGAATCAGTGCTTGGCTGTTAATATTTTTTGGGTTACATAGAGAACCTGTACAAATTTTGTTAAAACTATAGTGGGTTTTTAATAGTTGTCTTCCAGGGGGTATATGAGGATATCTGATGGAATATCCTTTGTAACTGATTTTATTTCTGTGGGCTTAAGTATATAATATATTCAGTAAGCATTTAAATGGGGCTACAGCCTACACCTGCTCAGTTTTGCACATTTTAGCCCTGGTTCTGCTCTTGTTGCCTCAGAACAGGAATGAGGTTGTGCATCAGGGTATACATTGCACTGAAAGCAATGCAGGGCAAATGGGTGACATTCACTGCTAGATGCACATCTAATTTCTGCCTGCTGTTCCTGATTCAAAGAAACAGATCCAAATACTGAAGCCTGCTTCCATACTTGGATCTCCTTCCATGAACTGAGGCGTTCAACCAAAAGTTAAATCCTTAGTTTTGGTATGCTCAGTAAATGTGACCATGTGTAATTTTAGATATAACCACATGACAATCATATGATCCAGAGTATCAAGCAAAACTCTCTCAGTATTTAATTGAGTTAACGTTGGTTTCCTCTCCCAGTAACCTCATCTTTCACATGAGACAGCCAATATAATAGTCATTATTGCATCTTTCTTTTGTAAAATGCCATTTTTAAAGTGCTACATTTTTTCTGTTTCTATCCTAATGAAAAGAAAAGCTGTTTGTGTGTGTGTGTGAGCGCATGTGCGCATCTAGTCACTTCCAACTTACCACTTCCAACTTATGGTGACCCTATGAATTAATATCATACCAAACCTCCTATGTTAACAGCCTTGCACTGGTCCTTTAGTGAATCAAGCCATCTCATCTTTTTCTGCTGCCTTCAACTTTTCCTTTCATAGTTGTCTTTTCCAGGAAATCTTGTCTTCTCATAATGCGACCAAAGTATGATAGCTTCAGTTTGGTAATTTTCGCTTCTAGGCAGAGTTCAGGCTTGATTTATTTATTGATTTATTTATTGATTTATGCGATTTCTACCCCACCCTCCTCGCACGGGCTCAGGACGGCTTACAACAATGGCACCAGCTGCCAATAAAACAATATACAACAGTACAGTACTTAATAAAAATATAAAATCGTATAAAAATCCTAAAGTGCCAGTGGATTGTATAATTCATTACTTACAATGGCGCATTCAGGTATCTAGACAACTGCTAAGTTCCGGCTCTCTGTTGTCCTGCATCACTCGGTGGAAATGAGCAGATGTTAAAAACCGAGGGCCAGGCTCATTGGTGGTAATAGTGGAGGGGCGGCTTCTAGTTGAAAGTCTGGTGGAACAGCTCCGTCTTGCAGGAACTGCAAAAGATCCTGCAGGGCCCTGATCTCCTCTGGGAGCTCATTCCACCAGTGAGGAGCCACCACCGAAAAAGCCCTGGCCCTCGTTGCTGCGAGCCTGGCCTCCTTGGGGCCAGGGAGGGTCAACCGGTTCTGTGATCCCAATCTCAGTGCTCTCTGGGGTATATGTGGGGAAATGCGGTCCCTCAGATGTGATCTAGAACTCACTTATTTGTCTTTTTGGAAGTCCGTGGGATTTATAAAACTCTTCTCCAACACCTCATTTCAAATGAATCAACTTTCTTCCTTTTAGTTTTCTTCACTGTCTAACTTTAACACCTATACATAGTAATGGGGAATACCCTAGTTGTATGAATTATTTTGATCCTGGTCGCCAGTGACACATCTTTATACTTAAGGATCTTTCCTATCTCCTTCATGGCTGCCCTTCCCACTCTCAATCTCCTTTTGATTTCTTGATTACAGTCTCTCTTTTGGTTGATGGTGAAGCCCAGGAATTGAAAATCTTGAAATTCAGTTCATCACCCTTAAAGCTTAAAGAAGCTGATTTTTATAAAAACGAGAAAGCTTTCTGATTATGTGACATTTTAAAACACATGATCCATGTGCATAATAACACCTTGGTTCAAAAGAGTTCAGTTGATTTCATTTAAACGTTTTAACCTGGGCATGCTATAAAGCAGGCATGTCCAACTTCGAACAGGTAGTGATCTATTTTTTCCGGCCAAAAATGCCGGTGATCTACCACCATGAAAATAAAGTTTCAAATTAGTTTCAAATTAGATTTTAACCCACTAAAGTTGGGTTCCACCCCCCCCCCCCCCCCCCATTTATAATGCACCTTCTGTCATTTACTGGTAAGCAAAATAAGCAAAAACAAAACAGAGAGACGAAGATCCAGAAAGAACTGCGAACATTTTTTATTTTATTTTATACCAGGAGACCAAGTGGGGCTGGTGATCTACCTCTGACCCCTCCGTGATCTACTTGTAGATCACGATCTACCTATTGGACATACCTGCTATAAAAGTCTTTTTAATTTGTGGATATATTTATTGCGGCAGCACATTATGCATGTTCAAGAGTCCAGTGTGTTGACATTCTTCCAAATACCTTTTCAACCCAGTTTGTAGTTTAGAAGATGCCAAAGATATCAGCTGGATTTGATCAATAGAAATAGGCAAATGCACATTCATTAGATAATTTATATGAAAAAGCCACAGTTCTAAGAATGCAAAACAGCAGCCTTTCATGTTGCATAATGTGTTAACTATATTCATATTTTTTAAAAAGCTTGCAAGCAAAATGAGGGATTCTTGAAATGACAGATCACTTGTGAAGGTTGTTTAAAGAGATCTTTGAATGTTATGATCCAACGGGGAAAGGAGCTATGTACAATATGATTGATTTATTCATCCACTTTTTGTGTCTCTAATGTAATGTCCAAAGTTTTGTAGCTGTGTTGTGACCACCCAGATGCAGCGTGTACATCTCATTGTTAGAAGTGTATATAGCTACAATTTTCAAATGTTGTTCTCAAAGGTAAAAAGTAGATGCATAGATAATTTGTGCTTCTTTATTTTCAATTGAATTGTAACATCTGGCGCCAACCCAGATTTTGACACAAATGCCTCTTGGTTAGTTAAGATACATTGCTTCATGTTTGGCAAGGAATTGCCGTTTCTGCCCCCTACATCCAGCCAATGCTCATCAGGCAGACTGAGGGGCAGGACTTTGCCCTGTCCAGTTAGCTCAAGAACCAGTTCACTTTAGACTTTGGATTTATTTGCTCTTGATAAAAATCAGAAAGTAATGTTACCCTTCTGTATTTATTTGATCTTCTGTATAAGCAAACATTGCTCTTTGAAATGTCAGTCCTGCTGTTTATTAAAACTAACATGTTCCAATATCTCCTTACAAAAAGAAGGACAGATCTCAGCAACTTTGTTCAAAATATGTTCACCTTTTCCCCATGAGCTTTCTCCCAGATATTATGTCACACGAAAATGTAATGTTCCTGTGGTGGATCCTGACCAATGATCTGGACCCAAAGGACCCAGCTAAGGCACTCAGCATTCTGAGTGTGATATAACTTGGAACACTGCTGTGTACAAACGAAAATTTTAAAATCGTTTGTTCAAATCCTTCTAGAGTTGTAATTAAGCCTGCTATCATGGGAGATAATAGAAAATATTGGCCCATATCCTAACACTTCACCAAGCAAAGTCTGAAGCCCTTCTTTAGCCTAAGGAGCATTTCTTCAGCTCAAGTGGTTCTTTTTTGAGTGACAGAGCCACTCAAAGGCAGTAGGAGATTGCCCATTACTTTCTGCTGGCTTCCAATCAGGAAGGCAGTACAGGCTGTATGACTGGGATCAGATCCCACTTCAGCTCTGAGTTCAAAACATACCACTGAGACATTGTCTCTGAGAACATCTCTGGGGGAGGGCTGCCTCTTCTAGGCCCTCCTGTAACATTAACCTTCCTTCGTGGGCTGCTTTGTGGTCAACGTGCTAGTCTGAATCCTGTGGAAACAGATTTAAGAAGTAGACCTTGCAGCTGATTACAACTAAGTTATGCTTTGTCTCTGCTCTTAGCTGTCTCTGTAAATGATCATGCTGCTCTTGTGAAGTATTGCAGAGACCAGAAGATTGGACTTGTGGTGGTTGGTCCAGAAGTTCCTCTTGCTGAGGGTATGTTATTAGTGAATGTTTTAAAGTCTATATGGATTCAATGTTCCCTCTAAGCTCCACAGTTTTGTGCGCAAAAATTCTACCTTGTGAGCAAAAAAAAGCTAGTACCATAAAAGTTGTGAGCAAGTCTACATTTGACTATTGCATAAATTATTTTTAGATTATTTCCATAACCGTGTAAAAATCTCAGAATGAACTCTTTTAAACTATGGTACAACTATATTTTAAAAATAATTTAAACATTATAAGAGAAAACAGAATCAAGTCAAATTTCATTACACAAAATTTTGTCCTCTACAGGGGAAGACCAGGCCTCCAGAGAACAGGTCTGCCTGCCCCTTTCCACTATATTGGTAGACCTGACCTCAGGAGAACAGGTCTGCCCATCCAGTCCACTATATTGGTAGACCTGGCCTTGGACCATCACCCTGCGCTGACCCTTAGAGAACATACCAGCACTTTGTGGGGGGGGGGGGACTCTTGCAGTCTACTTTGGGTTTTTTAGTGAAATATGACAACGCGCATTACAGGTCAAGTATAACAGAGGAGGAACAATCACTGTCAGAATGCTGCCTAACCTAAAAAACAGGAAGTTGCTTAAATGTTATCAACCTGCCCAAACTTCTTATTTATTCAGATCTTTATATCCCACAAAAAAAAAAATTCTGTCAATTATAGCCTATGGGGACCATTATAGTCAATGGGGCTATAATGGAGAATCGATCCATGGGTATCTGGAACTTGGGGGGGGGAGGCTGTTTTTTGAGGTAGAGGCACCAAATTTACAGCATAGCTGGTGGTGTCTGTCCTCAAAAAAACCCCTCCCAAGTTTCAAAAAGAAGAAGATGCCCCCATCCTCCATTGTTTCCTGTGGAAGTGTGATTGTTAGCTGAAGCAGAAATCCACTGAGCTGGCCTCTGAAATGTTGTGCGCCAGCACCCCCAGCGCAGCTTAGAGGGGACTGTGATGATAATGTGTGTGTAATACAGAATGCTACAATTATTAGTTACAAAATACATTTTTGGCCATCATATTTGGCAAAGAGTTCAGAGACCAAAAAAGCTGGACGTGTCTAATAATTACTTAGCATATGGATGCAATTCTTTGTCCTACCGCATGACACCCAGTTTATAAATTTATGCCACTGAATTTACCCATGACGATTCCAGATTTATCAGGGAACTGATACAGTTAAGGGGTATATTTCCTGCCTTGAAAATCTCTAGTTGCTAGCTCCAGCAGTAGTTATGAATGTCCAACATATGTAAATCTTACCTCATTACTGTTATAAATTGTAGAATATCTTGTTACTTTTTAAAGAAGTATTTGGTGAGGCCATATAACTTTGCGATATTTTTCTTGCTAGGAATTGTTGATGATTTGACAGCTGCTGGTGTCAGATGCTTTGGCCCTACAGCAAAGGCAGCTCAGCTAGAATCCAGCAAAAGCTTTTCGAAAGCTTTTCTGGATAGGAATGGCATCCCAACTGCAAGATGGAAAGTTTTCACCAGTGCAGAAGAAGCTTGTACCTTTATTACTAGGTAAATCACTCAGAATCGTTAAAAAAATTGTTCAGTCATCCCTGCGTTTGGAAGTGTATCTGCGTTTGGAAGTGTATCCACAGCTTAGTGTTTGTGTGCACTCCCTGTTAGTTACTTCCTTTTCTGTTTTCTTTCTTTCAAGGGCAGAGTTCCCTGCTCTTGTGGTAAAGGCAAGTGGTCTGGCTGCTGGGAAAGGTGTGATTGTTGCTACCAATAACGAAGAAGCTTGCAGAGCTGTACATGAAATAATGCAGGTGAGCTGAAGGTACCCTAAGACTTAAAAAGACAAATGCCTTGCACTTGTGAAGGTTGAAGGGGGTTCCAAAGAACGACAGGACACAGGTCTGCAGAAAGCTGACTGACTGAAGTCTCACTCTCCAGCGTTTATTATAAGCTTTTAGTTTCCCCCCCCCCTCTACATTACAGCATTCTATGGAATGTGTTTTCTAACAGCACACTTCTTTATCTTCCTGGGCTCTCGGCCAAGTGACTTCATTTGCTTAGGAAGTCAGCAGATGTTACCTCGTGTACTCAGCACTCACATACTCTAGTTCCCAATTTCCAGCCAGGAGAACAGTAAATTCCGGGCTTGCCACGCAGAATCACTGTTCCCACACACTTGCCATCAATATATACAGTAACAACAAGTTTCACTCTGAGAATGCCATTGTTTCCTAGTGAAGGTGAGGAAATTATATGAGATCATGCCTCGTCCTGCCCCTTCTCTGTTTGCTGTCAGCCTTTGTATTGCAGATGGCTTGAAGCTCATTTTCTGGACCTAATGGAACAAGCAGAGAAAGCTGGTCTCAGTTGCCAAAACTGAGGGGAAGAGAGAAAGTTCAACAAAAATGGAGGGTTGAGGTTTAACATCCTATAGCTGTTGGGAATTATTTCAAATTATGTGCTTGAAGCTAAACTCTTACTGAAGAATATAATGGATTAGATTTCAAAACACAAATCACTATCCTAGCCAAAAAAAACCACACCAGCTTAACTGGCACCTGCTTTTGTATGGTTTCCAATATATTAACTGCATCTAACCATATATCTATCAAGCTCATTTTTATCCTGCCTTTCCTCTGAACAACTCAGGGCAGCACATATGATTCTCTCTTAATTTTTATGCTCACAACAACCTTGTGAGGTAGGTTAGGCTAAACTAGAGTGACTGGTACCAGGTCACCCAGTAAGCCTCATACCTGAGCAGGCGTTTGAACATGGACTTCCCCTGTCATCGTCTGACACTCTAAACACTACTTCATACAGTTATTAATTTATTTAATGCCAATGTTAACAACTATTTTTAATCATTACTTAATTTTGTTCTGTTAGTATTCAGCAAAACCAGGACAGCGTTCAAGATGCCTACCACTAATTTTAGAAGTGTCTGTCTGTTGTATTCCTCTGAACTAAAAACAATAGTTTTCATCTCAGATAGTTCTAGCTTGGAATTTGAAATGCATAAGAACTGATAGAGTATCTTCAGAATTTTTGTGCCAGGTTGGTTAATGTCAGTGTGATGAGATTTGGGGTGGGGGGAGGGGCCTTGACATTTATGGTGATGGAAGGGAGCTGAGGCATCCCTGTGGCTAGGAAGAAGGGGAGAAGGTGCTCTTTGCCGGATTCTGAGCATCCTTTTCCAAGAGGGAGGAATAACATGTTAGTCCTTTGATATGTTAACACCTCTTGATTGGAGAGTCCAGGTTTGGCAGGCTGGAGCCCCAAGATTTAGCACCCAGATTGACTGAGACCCTGGGAGTACACACTGGGTGGGGTCTGAAAAGGGGAGCTGTTCCTTTGGGGGCTCTGTTCAGGAACTTTTTGGCGTGTGGGTTTTACCATGAAGGATGACAGAGGAGAATGATGCAAAAGAGGGTTGTAGATGCACCAGGGATGGGGGCATCTGTCAACTGCTAAAGAACGGATGTCACATGGATTGTGAATACATAGTCAGCAACTATTTTTTTGTTTTGTTAGTGTACCTAGATTCCTTTGAAATACCCTGAGTTTGTGCCTTGTACAAATAAAGTTTGTTTAATTTGAGAGACTGCACAAGTCCTTCCCCACCTGCCTGGCTACTTGGTGTGCTGCAGAGTAATACCTCTGTGAGAGAGGCGGGCAGGATTTTACCCAAAGTGGTGGCAGCAGCAATAAAGGGAGGCTAAACAGAGGGTTAGTCTTGCCCCACAAACGTGACAGAGGCGACAATAGTCAGCATTTGAAAATAAAAGCAGTTCAAGAAAGAGATTCCTACTGTGGCTTGGATTTCTGATGCAGATGGATGGAGAACATGTTTAAAAGATTTTCTTCTGCCTTTTCTGCTCAATTAGGCCAATTCCCTCTGTCAGAATACTGTTATAAATGACAAGTCTGCAAATAAGATGATATTTGTATACTTCTAATGCAGGATAAAACCTTTGGAGCTGCTGGAGAAACTATTGTTGTTGAAGAACTTCTTGAAGGAGAAGAAGTTTCTGTAAGTGCATAATGTCTAGAACATATTCTAGGTGTCCAGTTAAGAGGTGAGCCCAGACCCCACAGAAGCAGCCGCCAAGGGCCCAGAATGCCCAGAGAACAGTCAGGACATCTTCCACTCCCTCCACTTGTGCCTAGAGCCACCCCTGGCAGATGGAACTCACCCGCTAGCAGAAAGGGGCCAGGGAGGCACAGCAATGGCAACCCAAGCTGCTGCAGAGCAGGGAATGCCGGCTACGAAGCAGACTCTGCAGTGGTCAGGCCAAGAATGCTGGGTAGCAGTGACCCCTGGAGTCACAGCAGCGCTGACAAGTAGCGGGCCCCCAGAGCCCTGGCTGCCCAGGCGGATGCTTGCAGCTAGTGGTGCTGACCCCTCCTTAGCAAGCAGCTGGACATCCCGTGGCAGGGCAGACAGCCTAGGGTGATGCGGGGGAGGGGTGTTTGGAAGGGAGGGGCCCAAGGATCAGTAGCCAATAGGTGCAGAGCCCCAGGGAGTGGCATGTGGACTGCCCAGTGGCTGTATGGGCCCAAGGGAGGGCAAGGCTGGGAATTGATGGGGCAGGAGAGGGTGGCACTTAGTGGGGAATAAAAGGGGGTTACAGGAAAACAGGCTGGGGAGGTAGCAGTGGCTGGTGACCCCGGGCTGCAAGAGGGTTAAGTCCAGTGAGGAGAAGGAGGAACCAGGTGATGCAATCCCCTCCCATTCTGAGCCCTGGGGAAATTACCTCCATGCAGCAGGCAAGAAGACGGCAGAGCACAGGCCGCCCCAGGGTGACCATGCGGGATCTCACATTGAGTGTGATCCAGTTAATCCTTTTCATGATTCAGTTATTTCAGTGGCAGAAATGAGCATGTGCTTAACCTTTCCTTATTCAAATCAATGGAACTAAATGCAACAGTGGTTGCATGATGGCCATTCTGTACATTAGGTACAAGCTTGGTATACTTAAGAAATTAGCTTGGTATACTTAAGAAATTAGTGCTATTTGGGGAAGACAACAGAGGTACTGTTTCAAGCTCATCCTAATACAAGTTGTCAGACCAAACCTTCTATATTCTGTTCTGATTATCAGAGTATCATGCTGCCCTATAAGCTGTGTTTTCTAAGTGACCTCCTATTAGTGGGGCCTGAATATGTGATTAAGGATCCATAATTGTTAAAAGAGCTGCTTTAAATTACAATCAAAGGAATTTCCACAAATTTCCACATTTGCAAGTATTTATTTATTTATTCAATTTTTATCCCGCCCTCCCTGCCGAGGCAGGCTCAGGGCGGCTTGCATTAAAAGATTAAAAATATATTAAAACACAAGTGCTTATATAGTACAACCTCATAAAATACAAAACATACCAGATCATAGTACAACATAAAGTGCTGCTGCTGGTGGCGTCCTGGTGCCATGATAAGATGTTCCAGAGAATGGCCCCCGTCAGTATCCACCTGACCGGCTATTGATGTTGGCATAAGGGCCTTAACAGTTCAGTTAGTATTGTTAGTGTTGTTGACGTTACTAGTGGTGGCTCCTAATCGAAGGCCTGGTGGAAGAGCTCTGTTTTACAGGCCCTGGGGAACTGAAAAAGGTCCCGCAGGGCCCTGATGTTTTCCAGGAGCTCATTCCTCCAGTGTGGAGCCGCCACTGAGAAGGCCCTCGCCCTGGTAGAGGCCATTCTGGCATCTTTCAGACCAGGGAGGGCCAAATGGTTTGGGGACCCTGACCTCAGTGCTCTTTGGTAGCAGAAGAGTTCTAAGGCCACCTGTTATAAAACATAGAATTTGTCATTTGTTTACTGGATTGGCTCTTAACATTTCTGCAATACAAGTGGTTTCAATAAAATATTATGCCCTATGCCAATACAATCTGGCTGGTGCTCCTAACCTGTGCAAGACGTTTCTGTCATCCTCCCAAAAGTGTTTTCCCCCCCTTGGAGTAATGCCAATGGGAATAAAAGCCTAATACACAAAAGTATTCTTCTTCTCTCTCATTAGGAGCAGTATATTGTTCATAATGATGGGCTTATTAATAGCCAGCTTTATAAGCCTAAAAACCAAATGCATTTCCTGTACATTTGTTGAGTACAGTTCTCTAAGCTGTCTGTTATTTCTGATTTTCTTGCAGTGCTTGTGCTTCACAGATGGTATCACTGTTGCTCCCATGCCACCTGCCCAGGATCACAAACGATTAATGGATGGGGATCGGGGTCCAAATACTGGTGGCATGGGAGCATATTCCCCAGCACCTCAGGTAAAATGCTCTTTGTACAATGCCCCTTTGGCAATGTGTATTCATGGATCTGATGTGTTCTGCTGTGAGAAGGGAGAAGTGGAAAAAACAGCATTGTGCCTGTAACGAAATGGCTGCCATGCAGAGGCAGCAGTGTATTTTAAAATGGATGCCAGCCTAGTAGTCCTTAGGAGGGGAGAGGTACTCCATAGGGAACAATGGAGCTGCCATACCTCCCTGCCTACAGTTCCCAGAAGCTTTAGGGAAAAGAGCGGAAAAATATGGACGCACCCCAGGGGCGGAGCCAGGGAGATAAAGGCTTTGGCTCCTGAGGGGGGAGTTCAGTCTCAGCCTAGTCTGGCCTTCGGCTCAGCGTGGATGGCAGTTTCAAGGGAGCGTACAGGTGGGGCTCCTGTTACCACAGACTCCAGGGCATCCAGGCCACTATAAACCGTGGTGGACAGCCAGGAGGGTAACAGTACAAGTGACCAGTCTCGAGCAGGGCTGGGGTTTCTCCACAACAACAGGAGGGGGAAAGTAAATCCCATCCTGAGGCCCACAACCTCCAGAGAGAGGGTGTGTGCAGAGGACAGGAATGGCATTTTAAATCTTGTTTATTTTCTGTGCCCAGGTTGTGTTGATGTGCATGTGTTCAAATTCTGTGCCTAATATGTATATAGTTCAAATAAAATCTTTTTGAGTTTAAGACCTGGTGTGCCTTGACCACTTAGTCTTCCATGCTCGGCATATTACCAGAAGCAAAAGGGCGGCCAGGGAACCCAAACGGGCTCAAATCGGAGGGGTGGCCAATTCTCCAGGGGGCGCCCAAAGATTGTAGTACCAACTTCTCAAGGTTGGGGGATCAGCCAGAGGGGTCTCACTTTCCCTCTAGGAAGGCGGTGTGAATACAGTGAGTGGTGGCAGCGTGTAACGAAGGGAAATAACCCTACCAGGAAGGGTGGAAAGGCAAAAACGGGCTTGCGAGCCACAGAACAGTTGCTCAGTCTCCCAGGGCTGAGGGCCGCTCCCCGTTTTGCCACAGTGCCACTGGAAATAAACAAGCAAGGCACAGTGATTCTTCTTGTCTGACGTAGTGAAATTCTTTACTTTCCTCATGCTCCCTCGAGTCCGCCATAATCTTTTAAGAAGAATGAATAGTAACAAACAACCAGTAGTATCCAACCTGCTTACTTGCAGCCAGCTGTCTGAACTGTTCAATTGAAAAGTGTTGTCTCTAACATGATATGACAGTTTTGTCAGTGATGATTCAATTACAAATGCAAGTGTGATGTTGCAAGTGTGGTGTTGTACATTTAGGCTAATGATATTCAACATCTGTTAAGGCTTATCACTTTTCACTTTACCTCCCATTATGGTATAATAATCAGATGTGATGGTGAGCGGTAATGATGATCATGTGATCACAAATAATGGCATTATTATACTATACAATGCTCTCATGAACTAGGCACTGAGCAAAATTAAACTAAGGCCCAGGCCCAACCCACAGGATTAAATGTGACACTCAAGGCAAGGGAGGTGGAGAGAAAAGCATAGAGAAGTCAGTCTGGAGCAGGCATTTGCATCAGTTTGGAACAGATCTATCTTCCTCTTGTTCTTTCTGAGAGGGAATGGTGCCATCTACCAGTACCGTTTGATTCTCTAGATGATGACTCCCCCCCCCACACACACACACACCTCTGAAGTCACAAGGAAATCAGGCGTGTTCTTGCTGGGAGAGACTGGGGGAATTAAGGTTGCCATCAAACTGGAGAAAAGATGTCCATCCCCTTTATTAGAGGTTTACTGTGTGGATATGGGCAGGTGACGGTGTTCATAGCATGGAAGTAAACAACATCACCTGCTACATTAAGCTTCTGTTAGGTGGCAGGACATTTTTTCCCCAGGTTGCTGGCAACTGTAGGGTGAAGCCTGCTCCCTGTAGCTATTGATTTTTCTGGCTGATGACTACAACCAGGCTGGTTGTATAAATTTCATATATTTAGGTAAAATGATGGTGGTTACTGTCGCAGAATAATATGGCATACAAGTTTGAGTTTAGAGTGGGTTCATAGTTTCTCATCACCTGCTGACTTGTAGCCAGATGTCTGCACTGTCTCAGTTAAAAAGTGTTGTATCTAACATGATATGACAGTTTTGTCAGTGATGGTTCAATTACAAACACAAGTCTCCACCTCATAAAAGGGTAAATACTTTCGATTTCAAATGCTTCTCTTTCTCTGTCCTCTTCCCCACCATCTTTTTCGCTTTGTTTACTTTTGCAAACTTTTTGAAAGTCTCTGAATATGCGCTTAAACGCTTGCACTTGCCTTGGTAAGTACTCCTTAGCAGTTTTAACCGTTTATGCTTCCGCTCCCCCCCCTCAATCGCTCTAAAGTCTATGCGTTTGGGAGGCGTCCCTCCCCCGCTCGCCTTATCTTCTGTTCCGTGGGGTGGGGGTGGGGAGCTTCTTTTCTTTTTAATCAATGCTTAAACGACTCACGTTCATAATCGGTCCATGGACCTCGTTTGCACTCCATTTCACGCTCGATCTCCTGCGCTTGCCCTGGTCAGCGTCACTTAGTCCATTCAGTCTCTCAGCATGAAGAACCATCAGAGCAGAGAGGTGCCTCAATTCTCCAGCATGACGCCATCGAAGAGGCAACCTCTCAAGAGCTCCATGGCCAGGGTCCCTTCAACTGAGTACCAGGGGGAGTAGTGAGCCTGTACACCCCCTCCTTCGGCTGGAGCGCAGCTTCACCCCCGGGAGGTCCGGGAGATGAGTCTGCTAGCGTGCTGCCATCAACCGGAAGTCCTTACCTTACTTTAATTGTGTATTTTCTGTTGATTTTTTAAAATTATTGCAAAGTTGTCTCTTTAACCAGTTGTTTAACTAGTTAACTTTAGCTACGTTTTCACTTAATACTCTACAATCAGAGCAGGCGATGTGGGAGGGGGAGGGAAAGGTACAACAAGGGGGACTGAATTGTCCCTTAAATGCTTTTACTGCTGAATTGTTACATAAGTTTTTTTATTTATCAGAGAAGACTTGATTAATGGTAGTCTTGGATTTTAAAGATTAAGAAAAAACTAACGGCCTACAGGTCGTCAATTCTGCACATGACCATCTAAATCAAAACTTGTAATCCATCTAGGCCAATATTGTCTATTCTTGTGACTCTCCAAGGTCTTGGAGAAAAATCTTTCCCAGCCAGTTCCTGGTACTGAACCTCGACTATCGGTAGGCTGAGAGTATGCTATACCACTCAGCTATGTTACCTCCCATGAATAATTCATACACGAAGGTTCCCGGGAGAAGGCAATAGGGGTATTTGTCCCCCTGTAGTGCAGAAAGTCAGGCCAGTGACCTATTGCCTCATTCCAGAGATCTTGCCCATCCCCATTTTTTTCCTGGGGTCACCCTTGAATCTGTGAACAGATACCCCCACAATAGTCTATGAAATAATGCAAGAAAACTTAAACATCACTTATTAAAATGCTATTTTTAAATAATATCTTCTTAGCTATCCAAGGATCTGCTTCTGAAAATCAGAAATTCTATTCTTCAGAAAACAGTTGATGGTATGAGAAGAGAGGGTATCCTTTACACGGGTAAGTGGGAGATGTACTGTCATATCTTTTGCTATCATGTCCTTCCAGTAGCCCCATAGCCAGAAATTTTGGGTTGGTGGGCCATGGGGAAATTTTGTGGGGCAGCAGGAGAGTAGAGATGGGGGAAGGAGAGGGGCAACTGCACACCTTTCCCTGAACTCAAAGCAGCGATGCTGTTTTTCAAGTGGGAAATACCAAAAATCAGCAAATACTGTGCTACAGACGATTATAAAAATCTCAAATAATTTTTATATATTTTTTGTTTTGTAGCTTTACAATTTATTCACCATATGTTATTTATCATATGCCTTAATACATAGAAATAATCATATATCAAAACATCTAAGTATCGTCTCTTAATATATCACAAAAGATATTGCACAACCCCTTTATTAATATCAGTCCTCCTTAATTATACAAAAGTTTTAAGAGTGAGGACTCCAAAGCACGTGCTTTTCACTTTGGAGGAAGCTTTGAGCTCACTAAGAGAGACTTTTTGCAGCATTCATTGAAAAATTTGGATACATATTTTGGTATTTGGCAAGCTTGTGCTTAGAAATATCTGTTGAACTGTTGAAATATCTGTTGAGAAGGTTCCCTGTGAGTTCGGTGTCTCTAGCTTGCACAGGATCCATTGTGTACACTCCTGAACCTCCTAAAGCTGCGGCTGTCAAGTGACTGCTGACAAGTGGTCATTTTGACAGGCAGAAGGTTCAGGAATGTGATCTTGTGCGAGCTAGAGACACCAAACTCGCAGCAGACTTCCCCCGGATGCTCCTTTACATGTCCTTCAGGTCTCTAGCTTGCACAGGATCATTCTGTACACTCCAGAACTTCCTGCACCTGTCAAAATGCCAGCTGACTGGCAGTCATTTTGGCAGGCATGGGTTCAGGAGTGTATAGAACAGATCCTGTGCAAGCTAGAGACACCAAACTCACAGCAGATCTCCAGCTGAGTCTCCACTACCTGACCTTCAAGTCTGTCAAGGACTGGATTTACGAGGCCCAAGTTACGGCCCCCCAAAGAAGGTGCTCCTAGGAAAGTGCTTTCTGGGGAAATGACCTGCCTGGGGCGGCTAAAAGTTTGCAACAGTCTGTGGTTCATGAATGAAGCACGCCACAAACCATGAACTGAACCACATTTTCCTGGTTTCTGCCTATCCCTAATGTACAGTGAAACATCTGCTGCAGAAGGTAAACAGTTTGTTGTCTTTTCAGTGACAATGTTTCAAAATTTATAAATACAAACTGTTGTGGACAAAAGTTCTGCAGACCTGTTATATAGTTACTTGTAGATATCTGAAAGACTAGTAATTCATAAAGGTCCTCAGTATATTGTAACTTTTGAATTAGGTGTGCTCTACGCTGGATTGATGTTAACCAAGGATGGACCTAAAGTTTTAGAGTTCAACTGTAGATTTGGTGACCCTGAATGTCAGGTGAGTGACTATAAGAAGAATGATTACATTGGTAACAAAAATCAGTCTGTTAACCCATTTCTGTCTCAAATCTGATTGCACAGATATTAAAAGAAAATACAATACTTCCAAGTATATGTAAGGTCTTGTAAACAATGTAGCACTAATTCAAATGCTTCCTCTGTATTCTCATGATCTTCCTTTTATTTCCCTGGAGGTTCATTTCCTAGCTTTGTTTCATGTTTATTTCATGACATGTGGCCACCTATCTGTTATCTTTTGTTTATCCTTGCATAGGTAATTCTCCCACTGCTCAAGAATGATCTTTATGAGATTGTACAAGCAATCATTGACAGGAAGTTATCTGGTCACATGCCTGTTTGGCATGAAGATTGTGCAGCTGTAACAGTGGTTATGGCTAGTGAAGGCTACCCAGGAACCTATGCCAAGGGTTTGGAAATAACAGGTAGGTAATTAAGACATAGAACCTAATCATGTAGCCAGTTGATCAGCATACAGTACATTTCCACCTTTAAATGATTACCTAGAGGCTATGAGTTTCTTTGAGCTTGTCTGTTTATCTAAAGTGACAGACACTTATGTTTTAACCAGTGGAAAACCATTGATGGTTTCTCACACGGGACCAGCAACTTTAATTTCTGCTTGAGGAGGCTGAACTGATTATACACTGAGAAATAGCAAGTTTTATTTAAAATGAATAGATTTTTTTGCTTGTTTGTTATAATGCTTGCCTGAAGTAAAAGAAGAAAAGCATCTTGGTGATATTCCTATAGAGATTTGGATTAAACTTTTTGCCAAGTTCTTTACAAAAGTACTTTGGCCAAGTACTTTATTAGGGCTCCTACTGTGTAATTTCCCTGTGAAAAACTGTAGGCATTATGCTCAGTGTCCTGTTTTTTTAACATGAATTCTACCTTCTTGAAAGGCCAGAGGGAACAGTGTATTTTTTTCCTAGACAGACAATTTTAAAATAAGGATAACCTGGTCAAGCAGGCTATACTACTAGAATGCAAGTAGAGCACAGGGCAGAAGAAGGTGAGTTGAGAGTAAGGATGTTTGCATGCATTTGTGTCTATGGCCTCCTTTTGATGTGATGCTAGCAAGGCAGCCATGTGGCTTAACATACAAGGACCCAGAAGATCTATATTAGTCCCATGCTCTCTAGCTAAAATAATGTACAAGAGTATACTGAGATTCGTCAACAACTTTTACCACAGTTTCTGTGGGCAGTCATATTTAACAGTATAGTATTTCAGATATGGAAATATGATTTCATGGACAGATTTGAGACATGTGGATCTGTACTAATCCACGCACTGATATAAATGCATATAGTATGTCACTTTGTTCATGTATTTCCACAATTGCTTGGTCATACAATAAATACATGGCAACTTTTAAAATGCAATTTCTGTCTTTGCACTTGCACTGTCACCTTGCAGGATTTTCTAGGGCTAAAGAGCTAGGCTTGGAGGTGTTCCATGCAGGCACAACCATAAAAGGTGGCAAAGTGGTGACCAATGGAGGCAGAGTCCTCACTGTTACTGCAATCAAAAAGGATCTTGTATCTGCACTGGAAGAAGCCAACAAAGGTGTAGGAGTCATTCATTTCAGTGGTGCCATTTATAGAAAGGATATTGGTTATCGAGCTATAGCTTTCCTGAAACAATCCAGGTATCTATCTGAAGCTGAAGATCTGTCATAAGAATTTGCATTAACTTTATGTTAACCAAAGATTTTAGTATCAGATCTCATTACATAATTATTGCATGATTTAGTATCCTTTTGTTCTTACACTTTATATAATGTGTAATAATATTCTAATGAATTCATAACTGACTTGTTTGTGATTTCAATAACAAACATCAAGGATTAAATTCATTTCCTAATCATATGTATTTATTTTACTGAAGACCTTTAAAACTTTACTAGCATTTGTAGGATAGATTATTAAAGAAGTATTAAAGAAGTCAATCTGTCCTGGCTTGCTCCTCAAGAAGTCTAGGAATTGTGCCAGAAAGTTAGAGCTTTGGAAGGGAGAATTCTCAGTATCCACTCAAAACTTCATTGCCCAGATTCTTTGAGAGAAGCTAGAACAGCAGAATTACTTTTATAGAGTTTCCTTTATGATATACTGGAGAACTATTGTATGAGGTGTATTTCCTTTCATTACTGGACAATTGGTTTTGGCTCTTTTTCAAATATTCTGGGGAGTTGCCCAAGGATGTGTGGTACTGAGTACCACTATACTTACATTTTTTCCAGCAGAAAATGCTAATTTTAATTATGCTGAGTCAGACTGGTGAGGAATATTGGCAGAATCGATTATCTCATTAAGCTTCCATTCTTCAACAAATAGTTGGCAAAGAGCATTATTTTGGTTTCCATTTAATTGAAACGTTCCTCTGCAAATAAGCAGGGTTTGTGAGTTGGAGAAATTCTTAGGGCTTGTTTCAAGACAGCATTTCATTGGCCTTACACACAATTGTTTAGCCACATCTCTAGAAGTAGCAATGTGGTTCTACTCTTGGACATATTTATCAATACAGGCTCTTGTAGTATTTATAGAGACTATTCTCGTAAACACTGACTGGGAGAAAGATATTTGTACCAGTACAATTGCTTCAGTAACTGTCTTCCACAAACACACCACCACAAGCAAATTAGTCTAATGCTTCCATCAGTTTAGTGCTTCCATCAAAGCCTCTTTTGACTGTTGTTGTCAGTTTTAAACTATTAGAAAAGTACTACTGTTTGGAAACATGATCTTATATAATATATGAAAGGCTGTTGGTGTAAAGCTATCTTTGCTTGAAAAGACATCACATCAGTATACTGTATTAATCTGGTGTATACAATAAAATAAACTTATAAACTAAACATGGCACAACATCTAGTTATATTTCTCCTGAATATACTGTATTGATCAATTATAATAATCTCTGTAATACAATTTACAATGTGATAAATTTTATTTTCCAGTGTACTCATCACATCATATATAACCACATGTCTACTAATCATGGTGTTTGAACAGTCATGGAGGATCTAGCTGTGCTTCTAAGTCAGGGGTCCTCAGAGTTTTCTGAGCCTATGGGCACCTTTGGAATTTTGACATAGCATGGTGGACATAACCATAAAATGGCAGCTGCAGGAGGTGGACCCACCACAAAATGCTGCTGCAGGAAGCAAAGCCCACCACCAAAAGTCAGGGAGTGAGGTCATGCATTTATTAGTAAGTCTTCAATATTTCAGGCAGTACAGCAGGATACCTTTTAAAATGATCATGTTGTTTAAAAACATTTTCTGCATACTTCTTTAGTCACACAGTTAAGATCCTTATGCTATGGTGGCAGCTGCTGCCAAAGCAACTTTTTAAAAATCTGTACAGCCAACATGATTGCCAGTGGCAAGCCAGAAGCTCTGTTGGTTGAAAGCCCTACTTGGCCCTGCCCACTCTCCAGAAACACTTGGCAATCACCAGAAAAGGCGTTGGCAGGCATCATGTCACCCATGAGGACCATATTGAAGACCCCTGTTCTAAGTGGTTAGCCAGAGCTGAGAAAGATGTCAAGAGGCCTCAGCTTCCATCTGATTAGTTCTGGATTGGGCTTCAGCATTATTCAGCCTCAAATAATGGTTACCTCCCTTAGAAAGCTATTGAGTGATTTGTCTCTTGACAGCGCAATCCAATTCAGAGTTACACCCTTCTTGAAGTCAGTGGGCTTTAAAGGATGTAACTGCTAGGACTGCACAATAAATGAGCAGGTAATACATGTACTTAAAGCATAACAGTACTTTCACAGACATGAATATGCAACATATCTCTCTCCATTTTAATCCCATTTCAATAAGCCGAGAATCACTTCCCCTCACTCCACTGTATTCCTGTTAGAAACAGCCAGTGTGGTACATTCAAGTGAGTGCTAGATTTGGATTTGGGGATCCTGAGTTCAAGTGCAAACTGATCTCTCCTTGTTAGGGCATATTCAGAAGCCACTCTCTTAATCTGTAGCTATCACAATGTAGCTGTTGTGTGCACTGTTAGAAGCGTGCGCTGGAGAGCCAGACTCCATCACTTGCACTATTCTTTCTTTGAGTTTGCAGGGAGCTGATTCCAGCCAAATTACCACATAAGCAGGAACATAGGGATCATAGGCACTAGGACAGACCTACTGATCTCTGAACTCAGATTTATCAGAATAGTTCACCATCTGAGAAATAGGCCTCACACAAGAGGCATGAAAGCTGGCAATCCTGGTAGAGTTCCAGATCATTCTTTCTAGCCTTGCATTTGCCCTATAAAATAGTTTTGCATATGCATCCTTTGATAACCAGCTATTCTGCCCTTTTAGGGGCTTGACTTATAAAGACAGTGGTGTAGACATTGCAGCTGGTAACACCTTGGTTCAGAAAATTAAGCCTTTAGCAGCTGCCACATCCAGACCAGGTAAGAAAAAAATGTGTTCCTTTTAATTTTTTTAAAACTCTTGGTGTCATTAATTCATATACGACAGAGGTCTTAATATCTATATTCACAAAGGGATTGTAATAATATACAATTAGTATTAACTGTGTCTTCCCCTGAGGTGTCAGGTTTTTTAATTGTGCTGCAAATATACATCTAATAAAGTATTTCCTTGGCATAATTATTCAGTGTTTGATAACCTATGCCTTAACGCATGTTGGCAACAGTTTTGATTGTGCATTTTACAAAAGGTAAATCCAGTAAGGCCCTGACCTGTATGGCACAGGCTAGGTTGATTTCATTATATCTTGGAGGCTAAGCAGGGTTGGCCCTGGTTAGTATTTGGATGGGAGACCACTAAGGAAGCTCAAGGTTGCTACACAGAGGCAGGCAGTGGCAGACCACCTCTGTTTATCTCTAGTGCTGAAACCCTAAAGGGTTGTCATAAGTCAGCTGCTACTTGATAGCATTTTCTACCACCAAATCCAGTAAGATAAAAGTGAAGAAAACAGGCCTTGGATAATTCTGTTTCCTCATCTATCGTTTTCTGATTGAGTGACTGTACAATAATACTTCAGTTGGCAACTACACACATGGGAAAAGATATTCTGTCCCTCTGCTGTGCTTTGCTTTCTACAGTGTTATTTCAGGATCTGAGGAAGGGGAAAATGGACTTAATGGAACCCTTTGAATGCCAGTGTTTGGGGACAGTTAGACTGATGCGGAATGCTTCATGAATTTGTGTCCCAGTTAGTCTGATACATCATGGCTGCTCTTCGGTTCTTATGAAAAAAGCAAGCCCGAGATCACATTTGAGCATTAAGGCTGAAGGCACTCAACAAACACCTTACGTTGTTAACAAGCCCTTCTTTCTTCTATAAAGGCACTCAACAAACACGTTGTTAACAAGCCCTTCTTTCTTCTAATTGGTAGGCTGTAATGCTGACCTTGGAGGGTTTGCTGGCCTCTTTGACTTGAAAGAAGCTGGGTACAAAGATCCAGTTTTGGTATCTGGGACTGATGGTGTTGGAACAAAGCTTAAGGTAACAAGGAAGAGGGCATGAATGGATTTACTTGCATCTTTGTAAGGTGCAATTATAATAAGCACAGTGATCTGTTAGAGTATCAAAACACTGTTTATAGAATAAAGTTAATTTATATATTCACCAAAGTTCCAAAGGTCTCTTGTATAAAATTATATATAAAGAACAGCAATGTATTACAGCCAGTTCAAGAGAACCATTAAGAATCTCATAAGTCCAGTTCCAGTACTTCTGAGAGAATAATTAAAGTGTAAATCCCATTCATTTTTCCTTGCATAAACAAGATGAACCTTTTCTGGATAAGATGAAACAGCTTCCCACTTCAAAACGAATGATCCTTTTTCCAAATGAAAGATAGCTCTTTCCAGATGAAAAGTATTCTTCTAAAAGAATAAATCTTTTTCCAGATGAAAGGTAGCTCTTTCCAGATGAAAAGGATGGGTTGCCGGCTCTGCTCCCGTTTCGATTAGACTCTTCATCAGTAATATTTCAATCTAAAGATAAGGAATACTTCCATCTGATCACACAATAACTTTAACATCTTACAATCATATTAATAGAAAAGACACTAACCTTTCATGTCCAAATACAGTTCATCAGCAAGTTTCCAAAAATCCCAATATGACAGTCATAAAATGTTCCTGTTAGAAGGAACTTGATCCACCTCACAGGGTGGTTATGATAATTAAATGGCAGCAGACTGGGAAACTATTTCTGTCTTCCCAAGTTCCTTGGAGGAAGAGTCAAATGTACATTTTTTCTCCAGGTTGCTGGCAATCTTATATGGAAAAGCCTGATGGGCCACTCCACCTTGTGGTGTCCTTCCACTACTTGTGCCACGCTCTTAAATTTGAACTAATGCCTCTAACAGTGTCCCTCCCCAAGGAGCTCTGCCACCCTGCTCCTCTGCTCCTCTCTCAGCCATCGCCTGCTCAGTGCTCCCTGCAAATCACATCCATGGAAGCATTGTTCCGTCTTCCCAGTTAGACTTCTCCCTTACTGCAGTGATATCATCTGATGTGAGCCATACAGCAAAACCCTTTGAGAATTAGCAATTGAACAGTTGCTTGAAGGATTTGGAGAAACTGTCCAAAGGCACAAGCTACAGTCCCAAACCAATTCTTTCTCAAGTCTCAACGCCACAAGTGAAAGTTGTCCAGGAGCGTATCACAGTCTCCTGGGAATAATATTGTCATAGTTATCGATTTAAAGGGGAGCCTCTTGGATACTAAGCTGCTTCCTATACCTTCTTTCTGGCAGCTCAAGAAGCCCTCCACAGATGCAAGAGGCAGGGAGGGTGATTTTCCACTGCCTTAGTCCCCCACATTGCAGCTGCCTGTTTTGTGTGGCTTTTAATCCACATGCCTTCCCCAGCATCGTGTTTTGTTGGGCACACAGGTGGCTTCTGGGGGGGCAGGGAAGATATCAAAGATCCTCCTTTGCCAGCACCTTTTGCTGGGGTTTCAGAGAATCCAACCTATCATGTCAAGTTCTGAAAATATTTCTTTTCCCCCCTTTCTCCTTCCAGATTGCCCAACTGTGCAACAAACACAACACAATTGGCCAAGACTTGGTTGCCATGTGTGTCAATGATATCTTAGCTCAGGGAGCTGAGCCCCTTTTCTTCCTTGACTACTTCGCCTGTGGGAAACTAGAGATTGAGGTGGCTCAGGCAGTTATAGCCGGAATAGCTGAAGCCTGTACACTGGCAGGATGTGCCCTTCTTGGTATGATAAGCTACTTTCTTTCTGGATTTTTTAAAAAAGCTTTATACTTCCTGAAAAACAAGCAACTGCTGTTGAAGAGAATTCACGTGCTGTGTCTGCATTAGTGTGAACCTAAGTATCAGTTGGACATTGAATAGCCAATGAATGGTCATAGTCTGTACTGCAAAAGACAGCTGGTTGGAGGGTGGGGGGAGAGAGAGAGAGAACAGGCAAGGTTAGCTCCTTGTTCCTGCCCTGTGACATGCTTTCTGTGAGGAGATAGAAATGGGAGCCAATTGTATGCTATCTCCTTGTATATGGAGCCTTGTACACTGAGAAGATTAAGACCACGCCACTTTCCCTCAAGATATTTATTGAAGCAGGATAGAACACTATTCGTTACTTTGTCCAGCATTTCATACCCTGAGCTCTGCAAATTCAGAGAAGGGAGGTATATAAATCTGAATTATAAATAAATACATATACATCCCTTTCTGAAGTGACATGGGAATTCTTGGAGAACATCAGCATTCAAGTAGAACTTATTCTGTGTACTCTTTTAAAAGACGAAGAGGGGCAGATTGAAGTGTTTATTAAAGGGGAACAGGAGTGGGTATTTGTTCTTTTAAGGAAGTGTGGAAAGTGAACAGCTTTCTCATTAGAAGAAAAATGGAGGATAAAATATCCTGCACTGATGACTTTCAGTGCCTAGCTGCAGTTTGACTCCTTATTCCTTCTCATGAATTCAAATAAAAGTTACACTTTGTTACCTGAAGCAACTTTTCTACAGGAAATCAAAGGGCTGCTCTGGGGTAAACTGAAGTGTGCCTTAATTGAGGCCTCTTTTTTCTTTGTGCTGCCTTTTCCCTAGAACATACTGTTATTTGAAGGCTGCAGTTATCTCTGTATATTTTCCATATGCATGAAGGATCCCCCCCCCCAGGAACATTCAGACACTTGATTCCCAGCCAGCAATTAAAGTTCATCAAGAACTACTATTTGACTTCCCTGACTGTGAGGTTTAGTCTTCCTTTCAGTGTATGGCCTTTTTGATTTCTCTTTCTCTCATCATAGGTTCTTCCCATAACAAAATTTCCCCTAAAAGCACAGGCGTGTCCTCAGAGTTCAAACAGTTTCTTTTAAAAACAACAACCCTCCGTTGTTCATTAGTCAGCTTCCCTTCCTGTAGCTGATTATTAATTGTCAGCTTCCCTTCCTGTAGCTGATTATTGTTGTCTCTAAATTAGAACTGAACATTTTTTCATAACAGGTATCTTTGTTTAAGGAGTAGAAAACATTTATGACTGGCTGAGCTTGCTATATTTTGTGCACGTAGAAAACCAGCAACCAGGATTCTCATAAAGGCCACACCTACTTTTATCTAACCCTTGTATTGTCTTTTTATGCCCCTTCATCCCACCCCAGGTGGAGAAACTGCTGAAATGCCTGGCATGTACCACGCTGGAGAATATGACCTGGGTGGCTTTGCAGTTGGTGCCGTAGAACGGGGGCAAATGCTCCCCCAACTAGACAGAGTTGTCGACGGGGATGTTGTTATTGGAATTGCTTCCTCTGGCATCCACAGCAATGGATTTAGCCTTGTGAGGAAGATCATTGAAAACTCCCCTTTCAGTTTTTCCTCTCCATCAGTGGGTGGCTCTGGGGACCAGACTTTGGGTAAGAACTTTGTGAATTCAACCTTTTGATCCTCTGGATAAAAGATAAAGTTTAGTTCTGGTCATCAGTTGTTGACAATTACTGGAATGGTTTCATTTGTATCAAAGGCTGTGCTTTTGAATGAAACTCTGGTAATGGTGAAAATTTTGCTTTAGGTTCAGGTAGAGTTGCCAACTCAAGGTTGGGATATTGCTGGAGTTTGGGGATTGTGTGGTTTGGGGAGGGGAGAGACCTCATCAGGGTATAATGCCATAGAATCCACCCTCCAAAGCACTTATTTTCTCCACTGAACTGATCTTTGTCATCTAGAAACCAGTTGTAATTCTGGGAGATCTCCAGGCCACACCTGGATGTTGGCAACTCTGTGCTGGAGTGGTTTTACCTTTCTGTTTGTTTTTCTTAGTCATATACTTCCATGATGTTTTTCTTAGTCATATACTTCCATGATGTTCATACTTAATTCTCAACAGTCTGCACGATGCAGAGGCAGGCAATGGCAAACTGCCTCTGAAACGACTGGTGCCTTAAAAACAAGTCTAGCTCGCTACCTAGTGGTGCATAACGCTAAAGAGCTAGAACTTTTGGCTGCCAGACAATCTTAGTAGCATCTCCTGGCTATACTACACACACTGCCATATGATAATTGTAATTAATTATAATTTGTCAACAAGATTGATGTAAGGCCACAATACCCTATTTCAGCCTGCATTTACTGTTGTGCTGTGGTGATTCTCTGACCACTTGTCCTCACAGGAGAACAACTGCTCACCCCTACTAAAATCTACAGCAAGGTTCTGTTGCCGGTCCTTCGTTCAGGTTGCGTGAAGGCATATGCCCATATCACTGGAGGAGGGTTACTGGAAAACATTCCACGTGTCCTCCCTGGAAACTTTGGTGTAGTCTTAGGTAAGGAAATCTGAAGGAATATCTGTAAATATGATAATGAAATGTACTTCTCAAATACTGTTCCCCTCCCCATGATAGATATTTGATTTTTTTTTTACCTGAAAAGAAACGTATCTACAGTAACTTGCTTTGCTGGTAAATATTTCTCTTCTGGCATTTATATCACTAAGCAGCAAACATGCTTTCAAGACAAAGGGTTTTCAGCAGCAGTATAAAAAGTGAGCAATTCAGCAATGCAAGTTTTCAACTTAAACACAAATCGTCTTTTTTTGGTAATAGATTGCAGATGCCGTGATGTGAGGGAAAGAATAACATGATTATCCCACAGAGTTTTCTGCTGCTTTTTTCCTCGTGTCTGAAAGTATTTGATTATTCTACCTAGTCTTCCATATGTCTGCCAAACCCAAAATTGCCACCTTTTGTCCTGCAGAAGACTCAGTTTTTAAAGAAATTCAGAGCAAGTTTTAAAACTGCCATAGAAGAATCCCTATCTTCTTATCTTCATCTAAAAATTCTGTGAAAAGTATCCCAAGAAAGTTCTTCTAGTTTATTAGTTATATCAGAGAGACGCATCCAGCATATTTAAGCTATGGCTAAGGGAAGACAGGCATATAAGGAAGCTAGAAATGAAATATTTTCTCTCTCAGTTGTCCACTGAAACTTATGTTGCTCTTGGGCTTATAGATTTTACATTTGCAAAGTGCATTAAAAATGTAAGCTTGAAACATAAAAACTATATTTTTTCTCTTCTGGTCTAAATGTTTGTTAAAATTCAATTCTATTTTCAGATGCCTTGAGTTGGAAAATACCTGAAATCTTTTCCTGGCTTCAAAAAGAAGGAAACCTATCAGAAGAGGAAATGGCTCGAACATTTAATTGTGGGATTGGGGCAATCCTGGTTGTTCAGAAAGAGCTTGCTGGACAGGTTTTGAAAGACGTCCAGAGGCATGAAGATGCATGGTTGATTGGGAAAGTTGTAACCCATCAATCAGGTTACTATGCTGAGCTGCATCTCTCTGGGGATTGTTTGGGAAATTGTTTGCTCATATATATTATATGATTACTGTGATGTGCAAAGGTAGCAGCCCTAAATTCTGCAGTTGCCAGATGCAATGGATAGATGTATTTTGAAGGGAAGTAGATTTCCTTATTATTTGAACCCTGTTTACATGACATTTGCAAACTTCCTAGCCCTAGGTAAATCTTACCCACATTCCATCATGATAGATTCAGAATAAACATTAAAAAGAAACTTAACAACCGTAAAAGCAGTTTGACACAAAATAACTTGCCCGGGAAGGTAGTAGACTCTCCATACTTGGAACATTTCAAGAAGTAGTTGGGACAGGTGCTTGCTAGAGATGCTTTTGGTATAGAATGTCCTGGTTTGGGGGAAGAAGATTGACAAATGGCCTTTTGGATCCCCTACAGTATTATCAAATGAACTTCGTGTGTATCCATGTGTTTGGGGTTAAATATGGTACTTTAGAAGTCCAATCATTATTGTATACTTGGAGTATATCCTGTTTTTGTCATCTAATATTTCTTCTGTGAATTCAAGGCTCTCCCCATGTTGAAGTCAACAACTTGCTTCAAGCCTTACATGCAAATAAGTTACAGATGCTACACAATCGACAAAGCAAAACAAGAGTGGCTGTCCTCATCTCTGGAACAGGTGAGACACCTGTATAGCAAGAAAGTGTGGAAAAAGAACTTTGGGTATCTTTAGCGCCCTAGTCCATGATCTGGCAGGCAGCTATAAGCAATACATTCCCTCAGTGGCTATTGCTAGGCAGCCGCAGTATTGCAGGGTGGGTTTCTGTGACTAAAAAGGCAGGGGCAGGGTCCTTTCCAGGTTTATTTTGGCCTTTGAGAAGTCTACAGAATGCATCAAGTCCAAAGTAGATATCCAACACTTTTCCTAGGTAGTATACAGTGTTTCAGACTTCTGGTCCTTCCTCAGGAACAAAGAGCCACAATAGAAAGTCTCATTCCAATTTCTTTACAATATTGTTCAGTTTCTTTATGGGCCAGGTCTCCTAAGCTTGAAAGTGCACCTCTCAAGGTTGCTGCTATGTAGAACAGAACCACAAATGCCTACTTTGGACTTGATGCATTCTGTAGACTTCTATATTTCCTATGTGACGTGACCACGCCGGATTTATTGCTGATTACATATGTGTTTCACTTTGCTGAAGTCTCTTTTTGTATATTTACTCTTGCGGGTATTTCAGCACACAGTTGTTTTGCTGTTACTTGCCATTTTGTATTGTGTGCTGCATTGTTTTGTTATTTATAAGGTGGACTCTATGGCATATAACCCTACTGAGGTCGCTTCCTCTTCTAAACTTGCCCTCTCAGAGCTCCAGGAATTTCCCAATCTGGAGCTGGCAGCCCTAAGGGGAACTGTATTTGGGAGATCCCATTGTGATTCTGAGATCTCCAAGTTGGCAACCTTAGAAGGAGAAGGAAGCAGGAAAAGGGAAGAGCTATGGGCACCTCTTTCAGAAAAGGGAAAGAGGAAATAGTGAGGGAGGACAAAGGGAGATGTCTCCCACTTGTCTTCTCATGATTTGTGCAGTCTCTTAGCATCAATAGGAGTACTGCATAAAACAAGTGAAGTGCCAGTCCTAATGAAAAGGCACTTGCCTAGAATGACATCAGTGTGGATTTGAAAAAGAAGTAGGACAGAATTTTCTAAACTCATCTAGTGGTTTTTCGAGCAAGGGAAACCTTTACCTTTACCTCTTTTGCAAATACTGAGGAAGTTCTGCGGATTAAAAAATGGGTGCATCAGTGGTAGAGAAGAAAAAAGCTTGGCTAACATTTCTGGAATACACTGTAAAATGTTGTCTTTTGTACCACACCAGAAATACTAAGCCTGAAATTCTGTGCACATTTACATGGGTGAAGCATCATTGACCTCAGTGGGAATCACTTCTAAGAAAGTATTCATTGAGGCAGACTGCATGTAGTCTTTTGGAGGATTAACAGTGCAATCCTAAACAGAGTTATACTCTTCTAAATACATTAAAGTCAGTGGGCTTAGAAAGGTGTAACTCTTCTTTGGGGTCCACTGTTTTATGATTTAAATGACAGCATAGCTATGGATGGATGTTGTGAAGATATTAGGTAGGTTGGATTCATTATTAAAGTTTGTTTTTCAGGTGCATATTGAGTTGACAGGCTGTTATTTTACCACGTTATAAAACTTTTTCAGAACATTTAAACATATTTTCAGTATGTCTGCATTTATTGTTTGGGATTCTTCAGGTACAAATCTGGAAGCTCTAATAACCAGTACTAAGAAGCCAAGCAGCTATGCACAAATAGTTCTTGTTATTTCTAACAAAGCTGGTGTAGAAGGGCTGAAGAAAGCTGAAAGAGCTGGCATTCCTACCAAAGTAAGAAACTCATGTTCAATGTAGCACTTCTTGTTGACTGAAAGAAACATAGTCACAAAAAGAGAACATATTTGTTGTAATTTCTAAACGTATCCTTTCTATCCTATGCCAGTAACACTGGCTCACTGAAACATGGTACCAAACCAAGGTTAATAATAAAACTTTATTATGGCTTTGTTTTAATTGACAGGCCAAAGTATATGACTGGCCAGCAAATCAGAATCCAAGATGTGAAGATGTGAAACGAAATATTAAGAAAATCCAGTTGCACCACTATAACTAATGTTTATATTTACACAGCATGAGTTTTTAATAGGTTAATTTTTACTTCATTGGTGGGATTATTTGCTGTGGACTGGGAATCATTTAGTGAAATGTTTATTCATGAATATTTAAAAGGCATTAAATAAGGATTTTGCCTATAAGGATTGTGGATGGAGAAAAACAATGTTAATCGCAGCTCTTGTAATGTGAGAAGAAACTGTAATCCCTGTTTAGGTCTTGAATGAGACCTTCAAAATTTTGAATAAATTCCTGTCTACCATGGGAGCATTCCGTACATTCAGCCAACTAAAACTGTTTTTAAAAGTCTGATCTGAGGTCACTGCTGGCATCAACAGAGAGGCAAAACTATTCACTCACAAGTTGTTTTTTTAACAATTTTAACAATAGCAGATTCATGTCCATTTAATCTTTTCTCAGATGCAGGCCTGTCATTGTGGGCAAATATATTTTGACAGGCCTTATGCTTAGTACATGAAAGTGCCCCCACTGACTAATAGAATTTATTTTGTACTCAGAGTCACAGCCTTAATCACTTCCTTCAGTGTTGCTGTTCATAAGGTGAGATGCCTTCCTGTCTGTCACTCTTCTCACAATTAAAATAATAAAATATGTTGACGTTATTGAAGGGAATTGAAAACAGATCAGCCAATATCATAATGCCCCTGTATAAATCAATGGTGCGACCTCATTTGGAATGCCGTGTACAGTTCTGGTCACCACACCTCAAAAAGGATATTATAGCTTTGGAAAAAGTGCAAAAAAGGGCAACTCGAATGATAAAAGGGTTGGAACACTTTCCCTATGAGGAAAGGTTAAAGTGCTTAGGGCTCTTTAGCTTGGAGAAACGACGACTGAGGGGAGACATGATTGAGGTTTATAAGATTATGCATGGGATAGAGCAGGTAGAGATAGAGGTACTTTTCCCCCTTTCTCACAATACAAGAACTCATGAACACTTAATGAAATTGCTGAGCAGTTGGGTTAGAACAGATAAAAGGAAGTACTTCTTCATCCAAACAGTGATTAACACATGGAATTCACTGCCACAGGAGGTGGTGGTGGCTACAAGCATGGACGGCTTCAAGAGGGAATTAGATAAGCATATGTAGCAGAGGTCCATCGGTGGCTATTAGCCACAAGGTATAGATAGGGACTCTGGGGCAAGTGATGCTCTGTATTTTTGGTGCTTTGGGGGGGGGGCAACAGTGGGAGGGCTTCTAGTCTCCTGGCCCCACTGCTGGATCTCCTGATGGCACCTGGTATTTTTGGCCATTGTGTGACAGAGTGTTGGACTGGATGGGCCATTGGCCTGATCCAACATCGGCTTATCTTATGTTCTTATGTTATAATCTATCACAAAGGAGGGTCAGACTTAACTTAATATGTCAGTATAAAAATCATAAATCAGTGGACAGAAAGATATAATTAATAGGTGTCAAGTACTTTTTTCCAGACTGTGTCCATTACCTACTGATTATTACATTTTATAGAAGTCTGCTTTATTAAGTAGGTGCTCTCATAAACAAATATGAAGCCTTACAGCAAAGGAAAACCTGTAAGACTTCTAATGCTTCAGTTAAAGGATTTTTGTACAACTGCAGTTTATTCAGTATTGATGATTAATTTATCACCTCATCCATCCATTTACTAGGTGGCCTTGTACAGCCCCTTTCTCCCCTATCCCACAACATGGGAGTGATAATACTCACTACTGTAAAGAGGCATAGTTAACAATCGTGCTGATAATGCAAGTCAAACATTTTTAATGTATTAAAGAGATCTTGGCTCTAGTATCTTAGCCCAGATCTGCTCTTTAACTCCTACCTGACTATTGACACTGTCAGCCAAAAGACTAACAGTAATGATTTCCAACATGCTGCTTCTGCCTTCTCCATAGAACATCTACTGAGCCAAATCAAAATTTGTGGACTACTGCATTGTTGTTGTTGTTATTTTGATAATAAATGGGCCATGATTGATTGCCTATGCTTCTGAAGAAAATATTGGCAGTCTTTAAGCAGCAGCTGGACAAACACTTGTCAGGGATGCTCTAGGCCAGTGATGGCGAACCTTTTAGAGACCGAGTGCCTAAACTGCGACCCAAAACCCACTTATTTATCGCAAAGTGCCAACACGGCAATTTAACCTGAATACTGAGGTTTTACTTTAGAAAAAACAACTCATACATTAACTTAAGATTATCCAAACAAAGTAAGGAAAGCAATCCTAAATGCTTTCATTTACTTAAAATTATTTGGCAGAGAATTCGACACTTTAATGATGGTCTGGGCCTGGCTGGGGCGATGGCACGCGTGCTCACAGAGAGGGCTCTGAGTGCCACCTCTGGCACCTGTGCCATAGGTTCACCACCACTGCTCTAGGCTGATCCTGCACTGAACAGGGAGTTGGACTAGATGGCCGGTATGGCCCCTTCGAATTCTTTGGTTCTACGAGTCTGTGATTCTATGATTCTACCTCTGCAGAATTCAAATATGTTGATTCAGACTCATATGGAATTCTGAATGCCTATGTTTGCTTAGTCAGAGTTCTCAGCATTTCTTGTACTTCAGTGAAAAAAAGTCTAAATTAATTCCCCCTGCAAATCTTCTTTTACCCTGTCTTGTGTCTTAGGTGATTGACCACAAGCTGTACAGCAGTCGTGCAGAGTTTGACAGTGCAGTTGACAAAGTCCTTGAAGAGTTTTCGACGGAACTGATTTGTCTTGCAGGTTTTATGCGAATCTTATCTGGTCCTTTTGTCAGAAAGTGGAATGGTAAGTGCGACTGAATATATTGTATATTATCTTAAAATGTGTATACAGTTCAGCATTGTGTATGACATATGAAGTAGGCAAATAAGGCAATCACTTTCAGTCAGAGAGATTTTTGTCCTAATTCCCCAGTTTCAAAATGGTATAAAGTTACTCACAGGTTTTGAAGGATTGTGACATTTCCTAAAGATCTGAGGGAAGTACATCTGTATCCGCCATATTAACAAACCAATTACACTATGGCTGCCTCCGCCTCCGCCATTACTGCTTCTACAATGCTGTTAGAAGTTATTTCTTGATAATTTTCTCCTTAGTCGTAATGGTCTTACTGTGATATTCAGTAAATTCTGTATTCTTTAATTTTGGTACTGCTTGAAGGGGGAGAAATAAGGGGGGGAAATCCTGTTAGCTCTCCATCATGTTAGAACTCCATCCAAATCAATACACTGGAGAAGCCTTAGAGTGAGGGATTCCCTTTCTTAGCCTTTATGTAATAAAATGTTTACAACTCATCTTTATGTCCCATAAGTTTTATAGGCCTTTCCATAGGAAGAAAAAGCCTTTATAAACAGTTTTTGATTTTATTTTCATTTCTGAGTTCAGAGTGTTGATTTGACTGATGGCATCACATTGGATGCCCTGCATACTGGGCAAAACAACATTACAAATAGCATAAAATACATAGGTTAGGAAAGACACAAATAGGTAAATGCCTGCATGGTTAACAAACAAAGTAAGGGAAGCTGTAAAAGGTAAGAAGGATTTCTTTAAGCAGTGGAAAGCTAGTCACAGTGAGGTTGATAAAAGGGAACACAGACTATGCCAAATAAAATGCTAGTCTGTGATCAGGCAGGCAAAAAGGTAATATGAGGAGCATATTGCAAAAAACATAAAGCCCAACAATAAAATGTTCTTCAAATACATTAGAAGCAGGAAACCAGCGAGGGAGGCAGTGGGGCCCTTGGATGACCAAGGGGTAAAAGGAGTACTGAAGGATGATAGGGAAATGACTGAGAAACTGAATGCATTTTTTGCCTCTGTCTTCACTGTGGAAGATGAGAAGTGCTTGCCCACTCCAGAACCGCTGATTTCGGGAGGGGTGTTGAAAGACCTGAGTCAGAGTAAGGTGACGAGAGAGGAGGTCCTATGACTGATAGACAACTTAAAAACTGATAAATCACCAGGCCCAGATGGCATACATCTGAGAGTTCTGAAAGAACTCAAATGTGAACTTGTGGATCTCCTGACAAAAATATATAATCTTTCCTTAAAATCTGCCTCCATTCCTGGGGACTGGAAGGTAGCTAATGTCACTCCCATCTTTAAAAAACTGTTGCTATGCTGTACTTTTTATGCTCATTGTTCCTCATTGTTATATCTTAAAGTTTTACAATAAAAGTTTTTAAAAAGGGGTTCCAGAGGAGCTGGGAAATTACAGGCCAGTCAGTCTGGCATCAATACTGGGTAGGTTGGTGGAAACTGTTATTAAGGAAAGAATTAGTAGGCACATTGACGAACAAAAACTATTGAGGCAGACTCAGGATGGGTTCTGTAAAGGAAGATCTTTTCTAGCTAACCTGTTAGTATTCTTTGAGGGAGTGAACAAACATGTGGACAAGGGGGACCCTATAGATGTTGTTTACCTTGACTTCCAGAAAGCTTTTGATAAAGTTCCTCATCAAAGACTCCTAAGTAAGCTCAATAGTCATGGGATAAAAGGACAAGTCCTCTTGTTGATCAGAAATTGGCAAATTAATAGGAAACAGAGAGTGAGTATAAATGGGAAATTTTCTCAGTGGAGGGTGATAAGCAGCGGGGTACCACAGGGATCAGTACTGGATCCGATGCTTTTTAACTTCTCCATTAATTATTTGGAGGTGGGAGTTAGCAGTGAAGTGGCTAAATTGCAGATGACACAAAATTGTTCAGGGTGGTGAAAACCAGGGAGAATTGTGAGGCACTCCAAAGGGATCTGTCAAGGATGGGCGAGTGGGCGTCAACATGGCAAATGGGGTTCAATGTAGCCAAGTGCAAAGTGATGCACATTGTGGCCAAAAATCCTAACTATAAATACCTGTCGATGTGATCCAAACTTGCAGAGACTGACTGAGAGAGATCTTGGAGTCGTAGTAGATAACTCACCAAAATAGTTGAGACAGTGTGTGACTGCAATGATCCAGTATTGGCTTCTCTTATGTTCTTATGTTCATTAAGGATGGATGATGGTGAAGCTCAGTCTGAAAAGATTATGAAGGTCCTTGGGTTATACAATGTCCAGGAATATGAAAGGAGATGTTTTAGGTTAGGTTAATAGAGAACAATGTGAGGGGAAGTTATGGCAAATGCATATTTTTCAGCTTTTTGCCCTCTGATTTTTTTCCTCAAGGAGAAAAAAATAGAATAAGGAAACAGAAATCTTAGCATCTGAACTTCCTTTAAAGAAAATTCTCTATTCTGAAGACATTCATTATTCGTACTTAACCTCCTCCATTATTTGTACTTAATGGCCTTCGTTAAGTTTCCAAGGTCAGTGTCTGCATGGCTTAACAGCTGTGCAAATGCATCCTGTGTGAGACTAAACCTTACCTCCTTTGTAGAGATTCTGTTTTAGGGGTTGGTGGATTGCATTATGGATCCCATCTTCAAAAGTGAACCAAAGGGCTAACAGGGTTTCTGGGCTTGGACCCATCTGTTTGCCTCCTAATTTTGTTTTTTAAATTTTACTTCTGGGGAAGATACAGCTGTGGTGAAAAGCAGCACATCTTTGTGCATATGTGCAAATCAAAGAGGGGAAAAAAACCTTCCCACAGTGGGAATAGTCATTGTAAGTGGGAGGAGAGAACTTTGCCTCCTTTCCGTCACCAAGTAAAAAGTAGCATGCTGTCACATAGTGATGCGTGTTTTCAGTTGCACCGGTATAGATGGTGCTGGATATATATACATTCATGCTCATGTGCCATAGCATAGTCTACACATGTATAAAAACCAGTACCGACCTGCAACGAACACACATTGCTGTTCATCCAGGAGACCCAGGTCTGAATTTACCCTCTGCTATGGAAGCTTGTTGGGTGACCATGGGCTAGTCACACATTCTCAGACTAACCTCCCTCATAGGGTAGTTGTAGGGATAAAATGGAGAATGTGAAAGTGTTGTAAGCCATATTAGGTCCCCATTAGAGAGAAAGGGGGTATAAATGAGGGAAATATACAATAAGCGTGCACTGGTCTGTAGAAATCTCTTCATTTCAGTTTGAATTTAGCAGGAATAGGTTGTTGCAGTGAATATAATACATCTGATGTTTTAGTGCATTATTCTGTCCTGATGTGACTTTGATGCTTGATCCAGCATGTCTGCTGTAGTAATAAGGCAAGCATTCAAAGAATTGTGGAACTAATTCTCCACACCCTAAGAGGCTTTAGGTTTATATTCCCCTAACAGCATCCTCTCTTCCCCCAATACCGCATGGAAAAGTGCTTTTAAAACTGACGGTGGAGTGGGGAGTGGGAAAGTGAAGGACTAGAAGTCAAAAATGTCATAGAGTTAGGGCAAGCCCTGTGGGTGAACCTGAACAACTCTTTGGACCCTGACTGAAGTCTCCACTTAATGGCAGAGAGGATGAATGCGTGCCAGTAGCATGCTGGTGGCACAGATGAAAGGCTGGTGTTTTCTGCAAATTGCTATTTGCACTTACATTTGCTTAAAGGAAAGGAATCTGAATAAAAGATGATGTCATGTGTTTTTAATTGCCATCAGTTCTTGCAAGAATATGAAAGATAAAGAGATCAAAAAAAAGTTTGCGTTGCTTCAGTTTTGCCTTCTTTGTTTTGATGAATGCAGCATTAATTCAGTGATTCTGTAAGAACTGGGGTGAGAACGAAGGAAAACACATTCCTTTTTCTCTTTCTAGGGAAAATATTGAATATTCACCCTTCTTTGCTGCCTTCATTTAAAGGCGCCAATGCCCACAGGCTGGTATTGGAAGCTGGAGTTCAAGTCACTGGTTGCACGGTGCACTTTGTTGCTGTAAGTTCACTTCTTCTGCTAGTTTGTTAATAACAAGACCACTTTGAAGGCACTGCATATTAATATTAAACTATAGTTAATTAAAGTAAACTAAAAATATCTTTAGCCCTTTGTAAGTAGTGTAAAAGTGTGATCTAGTAGGTATTATTTACTTGGACTTTCAAAAGGTTTTTAACAATGGCCCTCACCGAAGACTCCTGAGTAAGCTTAGCAATCACGGGATAAGAGGACAGGTCCTCATAGATTAAAAATTTGGTTAAAGGAAGCAGAGAGTAGGAATAAATGGACAGTTGTCACCATGAAAGGAAATAAGCAGCAGGGTCCCACCAGGTTCAGTACTGGGAGCTGTACTATTTAATTTATAGATTATTTGGAATTGGGGTAGTGTTGTGGCCAAGTTTGCAGATCAGATCAGATTGTTGAGGATGGTGAAAACCAAAGTAGATTGTGAAGAGCTGCAAGAGGATCTATCAAAATTAGGTGAGTGGGCAACACTATGGCAAATGATGTTTAGCACTGGTAAGTGTAAGGTGATACACATTGGGGTTATGGTGGATAGTTCAATAAAAATGTTAACTCATTGTGTGGCAGTAGTGAAAAAGGTAAACTTGATGCTGGGGATTATTAGGAAAAGGATTGAGAGCAAAACAGCAGCAGCTGTAATGCTCTTGTATAGAGCCATCGTGTGGCCTCATGAAATACTGTGTCCAGTTTTAGATGTTGCAGAGCTGGAAAAAGTATAAAGGAGGGCAACCAAAGGTGATCAATGGATTGGAGCACCTTGCCTATGAGGAAAGGATGAAGCGGTCTGGGACTTTTTAGCTTTGAAAACAGAAGGTTAAGAGGGATGTGACAGAGGGTTATAGGATTATGCATGGGGTGGAGAAAGTAGACAGAGTGAGCTTTTTCTCCCTCTCCATAATAATAGTAGATATCGGGGCACCCAATTAAGGTTTTTGTTTTTTAATTTTCAAAAAACTTTATTGAAGTAAATTCAGCAAAAACAATAATATTTCAACATGTAGAAACTCAATGATGTTCAAACAGTGATGAGTGTAACAGTAATACAAATACTCTATATATCCTCGAATGCATCAGATTTCAAAGTACCAAGAGGTGGGAAGAATAATAATAAACTGAGTTAAAAAAGGAAGGAATTACTAGAGATAAAGCAAAGAAATAGCTGAAGAAAAAAGCAGACAAGAGTGTTTCATCTAAGCCCCAATTAAGTTGATGAGCAATACGTTCCAGATAAATAAAAAGAAATACTTATTTACTCAACAAGTAATTAAACTGTGGAATTCACTGCCAGTGATGGCAACAAACATACATGGCTTCACAAAGGGATTAGACAGATGAATGGAGGATAGGTCCATCAATGGCGACCAGCCATGGTGAGTAAAGGGAACCACCATATTCAGAGGCAGTGAAAATTCTGAAGTCCAGTGCTAAGAGGCAACTTTAGAGAAAGGCCTTGGCCTCTGTGCCTTGTTTCATGCCCCTCCAGGGTAACTGGTTGGCTGCTGGGTACAGAAGGATGCTGGAATAGATGGATCACTAGTCAGTTCCAGCGGGGTTCTTGTTATGTCCACAAATGCCATACAAAATAAAGCTGTATTGCAGGCTCTTAAAAACATTAAAGAAGGTGCCTTCCATATTACTTTAGGCAATCTGGGGCTACCAGAGGTAAGATCCAGGGCCATGTAGAGGATAAATGTACAGTCTGAATGGAGGACACCACCAAAAGAGCTCAGTGCAAGGAACTCAGAGCACTAGTTCATACAAACGAATGTCTTGACTTAGAATGTATAATATTTACTGCCTGTCCACCTCTCCAAAGTTTTTGACCTTTTGTTCCAGGAAGAAGTTGATGCTGGAGCAATCATCTTTCAAGAGGCAGTTCCAGTGAAGGCTCGAGATTCAGAGGAGACCCTGTCAGAACGAGTAAAGGAAGCGGAGCACAAAGCCTTCCCTGCTGCTATGCAGCTCGTGGCAAGTGGAGCAATACGATTAGGAGGAGATGGGAAGATAATCTGGGCGTCGACAAAAGAAAACTGACCCACTGCAGGGTATATAATGGTGTTAAGAAGCAAGAAATAGCATTGGGTTGGGGTTGTTTGTTTAATTCTTTAGCCTATGGCAGCAGCATCTTGTAGTTCTGACCAGGCCAAGGTGAGAATGCTGACAAAGCTAGACTGAGAAAGGAATTTATTTTCTACTGTTCAAAATGTATGCTCTGGCTGCTTAAAACAGAACTATACAGAGTGCAGATCCATGCAGCAAGCTATTTCTGTGATTTATACATGTTCATCCACACCACTCTGTGGGTTTGTGGATGAATGTTTTCCTAACTGACAGGGGAAACCTCTTCACTCAAATAATAGAACTCAAATTACACAGAGTGCAGTGTCATGGTTCCATATTAAAAAATTAACACCATATTTTCCTGCTAAACACCAGATCCATGCAGAATCAAACCCATTCATATTCTGTGCCATAAATACTGGTGGTAAATCTTCTTGTATTTGGTAATCACCCTACGAAAGAATTCCAGAAACACTCTGCAGTATTCTTATAGACTAGTGCTATAGTTAGTAACTCTTCTTAGGATTGTACTGCTGGTGTGTTTCTTCCCCCCCCCCCCCACAAATTTAAAAAAAATTATAATACTGTGATACACTTGAATGAGTTACAGTTTAACTCATCACTTTGTAGAAGCATATGAAAAGAACAAATAGATATGTACATTGTATGGAGCTTTTAAGCTATTTGCAAAAATACTGCCAAGTACCAATAGAAGCTGGACTCCAGCCACAGTACTGATACATTTCTGTTGCCTGTTTTACATCCAAATGTTCTGTGATCTCAAGTCCCTTCTAATAAAACGTTTCACCAATATGAAAGTATACTGTTAAACAAATTCTAGATGATAAACAATATTTTTCTCCTTGCAGAAGTTGAAAGTAACCTGCAAAGTGTGCTGGTGTCTACCAAACAGGCATTCAGGAGAGACTGACAGATGGCGAGGTTGACAGGTGCCTAAAACAAGCCAGCGGGCTTCTGGTTTTGAGAATCGGGTTCTAAAAGGCAGTCTTAAACCTACTCACAAGGTCATACAAAGAGACAAGTTTGCATGTGGTACCTAGATTTCAGGGGCCATGTTGAGATTAGATATGTTGATGATGTACTCAGAGGCCCTTTCTTGTCAGGGTTCGATAGTCAGGTCACACAACACAGTACCTCTTAAGAAGAATGCTGTTTATTGGTACACCAGGACTATGACACGTGTACTGCTTGTGTCAGGAAGTACTGCTTGTGTCAGAAATGCCCGGGAACAGTATGGCCCCCTGAATTATACTAGGATCAAACACCCCCCTTTACAAGCTGAAGCCAATAAGCATAGTTTGCGCACGCGGGGAAAGAAAGCGGGCAAAAAGCAGAAGCTGTTGGTTCCCAGCAAAGGCCGACAGCAGCTGGAACACCCCAAGGTCAAGAAAGTAGATAATACCCAGACAGTGAAACTCTGTGTGTAGCAAGCAGAGCAAGGTGGTTTCCTCCTCCACACATTCCAGCAACATAGCAGTGTTAACTGACATCTCTGCACTCTCCTTGTAATCCATGTTCACCGCGGTGTCCTCCAAGCAATTCTGCACTAAAATCAAATTCAACCTTCTGTTTAATCCAGATCCCCCCCCCCATTCTGCACTAAAATCGAGTTCAACTTTCTTTTTATTCTGGTTTTTTTCCCCATTCTGCATTACATTACCTCCCTTCAGGGGTCAGCCCAGTTTCAGCCTGCTGTTGCCCCAGGTTATTTGGATGCTGTTTTGTCCTGGACTTAAATTGCCTCAACTCAAACACTGAGAAAATCCGGAGTGGCAGGCAAATGCGGAAAGGATCTTAAAAAGAACCTGAGTGTAATGAACTCTTTGGATAATGAGAATTATTAGCACTAAATACAGTCAGGCTTTTGCAACATGTATGTAAATCTTGACACTCCACATAAGGCACCATATGTTAGGTGATCAGCAAAAATTTCATGATGGAAATTACTTAGGAGGAGATTCAGATCTGCTGTGGAAAACATGTAAAACCACTGCCAAAAGGTCTAGTTTAAGTTGTTTGAAGTAGACATTTGACTGCAGAATCTGAAGAGGAAAGGAATAATCTAATTTGCATTTACAAGCTGCGAGGAGAAACACGGGGTAGTGGCTAATAACACCAAATATTACCGAGGCTATTAGATTGAATTGTCATACAGTAATGAGGAGCAGAGGAAATAGTATTCAGTATGGTAGTTTAATTAAAAGAAACCAGCAGACAAAAGTCGTTTCTACACATTCTACTGATAATAAATTGTGTTCACTGGCTAGCCTGGAGATGATAGCATGAGACTAATATCGAGCAAAATAAACATTGCTACAAATTCATTACCTGCTGACAGTTTCCCTTTCCACGTGAAGGGCAGATGAACAGAGTCTGCTACAAGTAATTTTTCCCCCCTCCATGCAGTGAAGCACATTCACTATAGTACAAGAATGCTTACAAAATGTCAGCTGGGAAAAAAATAGACACCTAGGAATCTAGAACCACAGGAGAGAGTAGATTTGTGCACTAAATCAATGCATGTAGCTCACATGCCCAATTTCACCTGCACCCCCCTTGCTTACTGCTTTTGGTCAACTGTCCTCTGATGAAAGGTACAGAAACAAGGAAAGCAATCTAGTTTCTCCAGGGGCTCTTCCTTGCTTTAACTCACAGCTATCTCGGATTGAACTCTTTGGTCAGTAAACATAGTCCAAGGTAACAATGTGTCCTTGAACAGATTGATATGTAATTGAGAAAAATTCAGCCTGTATGCATGTGTTTGTTCTGAATCTAGGTCAGGTACTACATCTCCATTACAACAAGTTGATCTTCGATGACCCTATTTTACATGACAGTATCTCAATCCCACTTTAGATATCACATACTGTACACAGGAACTGAGTTGCCAGAGAGGACAAAAAGGTAGCCTGGGGGAGGGGAGGGATGGTGAGCATCCACAAAGCTTGGGCAGTGAGATTCTTCCTCTCATGTTCCACCCCGGTGGAAGTCACAAAGCATGGTAGGTGTGGGAGACAGATGAAATAAATGTATGAACCATTTCAACCCAGTTTTGCACAACAGCTCCCATTTTCCCTCTCAGTCTGCTGCTGAGGGTTCAACCTCATGCTGCTGCCTCAGCTCCATTCTCCCCACTCCTTGTTACTGTGGCTAGTGCTGTGGTGTCAACAGTGGCACAGGCCATGCACACCATTGCTCTGATGTCAGCAAAACTGTGTTGCAAAGGCCACGTAAAACAAACCGTAGGCTGGTGAAAACTAAATTATGGTAAGTAAAAGGACAAGGTCTCCATATTGTGATCATATTGTGTTCTAAAGTAACAGTTTGGGTTCCAATGCTGTGATTTTTAGCAATGGAAACCAATGGCTATGGCTAAAGACTAACAGTGCAATCCAAAGCAGTTACACCATTCTAGGCCCTTTGAGTTCAGTAAAACGGTGTAACTCTGCTTGCGACTGCACTGTAAATAAGGTACTAGAATAAGTTACAGATCAAAACCAGGATTCTGCATACAGACTAGGCTACTGCTGCATTTGTTATAGATAGCAATACTGTAGCTGCTATTGGAGAGTGTGAGAGGAAGAACAACCGTGCCTTTCATTCTGACGGATTAATAGCCAACTTTCTCGTTTCCAGCAGGTTTTGCCATCAGCACCTAGTTGCACCATTCCACTGGCAACTAGCTGCAGAGCAACAGGAAATGCTCGACCCTCTGCTTCTTTGACCTTTTGTGACACAGTCTCCTCTGTGTCCTCTGCTTTCACGGAGGCAGGCTCCTGTACAATTACCGCTTCAAGACTAGGGTCCGCCTGAGAGAAAGAGAAGGAAATTAATTAAGTACTGATGAGTGAACCGTGTGAAGAGCAATAGGGAAACAGAAGGGGGATGTTTGCAGGGGGACTGGAATTGGGCCACAAAGAGATTAGCCGAGATTCCACTTATAACATGAAGAGCAGGAGGATGTGTCCAGAGGACTGCAGCAGTGACGAGAGCAGAGTACAGTACAGCTGGGCTAAGAGGCAAGATAGCAACGGATGGGTAAAGATGTTTGTTTAAGAATGAGGTTAAATGAGTCACAGATTAATATTCTGATGACAGCTAGGAAACTGACATGGACTGAGGAGGAGAGCAAGCAAGGCTCTGTTGCCAGGAACGAAGAGGTCTCTTTACAAGAAGACTCCTTTGCACAAAATGAGGCACAGACACTGTAATATTCCATGGTTTGAACTCTGTCAAAACTTTCAGTTACAAATGCAACTACTATACACAGCAGCCTGATAGGATACACTGCTTTTGCACAGAATCATCAGGGTATTTGTGTATGTTCAGAACATTTTTTGCCAACACAGAAAAATACTTACAAGTACAAAATGCACTGTGCAGCCAGTAGCTTTGTCTGCAGCTGGAAGTGTCTGTCTATGAACATTGCTGCCTTTGGTTAACGGTGAAAGCGATGGATATGTGCTCAGAATTTTCCCTGCAATAAATAAAATCCCTGTTCATAAATGCAAAAGAGCATGCAGATACAGAGAAAACTATTGCCCAATAATACAGCTCACAGGTTGAGAAATCAATGTTTGAACTCAATCTAGTCATTCATAGGATCCCGGTTTTGGAAGACACCGCCAAATAGAAGCCACCATCCCTTCTGAGTACTCACTACACTAATCATCCATCCCAGTTACTTACCATTCCATTTTTTAAGAAAGTTGTTACTCAGCACTCGCACAAATCCTGCCAGACAGATCAACTCAATGGAGAACTCTTCAAGGACACTGTCTATTGTGCCATCATATTCTGATCGGCTTCCATACAGTTTGTGGTCGATTACCTACAAAATGAAGGTGAATGCTGGAACATAAAAACCACCTGCCCTCCTTCCAAACCATCAGCATCCAAAACAACAGAATTAATAAAAAACTAAAGAACCACTTGATAAGCAACAGAAAAAGCATACTTTTGCTGGCAAATCAATCTCTTTAGTTTCATTCTCTTCCAGCAGTCAGAGATAGACATTTGGAAGCCAATCTCAATTCATTATTTGCTGTCATCAAAGAAATAAGTAGCAAGGGATCCACTCACAGGGACTTCCAGGACATGCATTACACCTCAGGGCCAAGTACTGCATCCCTGTCCCAGTCTGCAATATGGAGGCCCTTCCTCTACATACATATAGCCTGTCATAATGATGGCAGTACTAGTAATATTTAATTCAGGCTCTCTATTTTTCCTGTTGGTAGCAGAGCCAGTCATATCCTCCCCGGCTAATTGGAATACAGGTGAAACCAGCCAGAAATGGTCTTGTGTTAAGGTGACATTTGTTAACTGATACATATAATTGTCTTGTGCTTAAATCATAACGAAATAGCCAGGTGTAACAATATTAATGCAATAGAAGGGGAGTGTTCCAAGTGAAGGCTTTCTCTGCTTTATCTCAACAGCACAGGCGCTGCTTTGTAATGAGTGAAATTAACAGAATGTTCTTACTCGGGTAGGGATGCCAGCCCGGCTTGCAGTCTTCAGTTCTTCCACTCCAGATCTGCTGGCAATTACCAGTACAACTTCTGCACAGCTTGCCGGCTCTTTTGAGTATGTGAGAAGTGCTGCAAGGCTTGTACCTCAAATTTAAAATAAATTAACATAGCTGACTTGTAATATACACAGAGGATTTGTACCCAGAGGTACAGAAAATCACAGGCCTAGATAGCATAAGCTCAAAACATCCATGAATACTAAACACCTCACCTGCCTTGTTTTGCATTCCATGTGCTGTAACATCTGTTTTATTCACATAACTTGGGTCCGTAATCCATATCAATGACATATTGCTAAGATCGTCAGTGCTAAACATGATCTCAGAGTGATCTGAGTAACGGTGTGTGAGAAGTAAAATATGAAGATGTGTGACTGAGTGGGGCTGAAGACCCAGTGTGAGATGTAGGTGCTGCTGCTGCTGCACTAATAAGGAATACTGAATACAATGTGGTTGATTTCAACGTTCATGACAATGGAAAGTTGCCCCCAAAGTCCAAAACAGTCACATTTGATTTCAAAAGAAGAAACTTAACCAAAATGAACTAGTCAGAAGAAAGTTAGAAGGGAATATCAAGATACAACCCCCTCCAGGATGCTTAGAAGCTTTTTTTTTTTTTTTGGTCATCAAGTCACATCTGATTTATGGTGATCCCTGGTGGGGTTTTCAAGGTAAGAGACATTCAGAGGTGGTTTGCCATTGCCTGTCTCCATGGTGACCCTGGTATTCCTCTGTGGTTTTCCATCCAAATAGTGGTCAAAGCCAATCCTCTTTAGTTTCCAAGAACGGACAAGACTGGGCTAGCCTGAGCTATCCAGGTAAGGGCAGAAGCTATTTAGAAGCCCATTAAGACCAGTTAGAAAAGGTACCACCAATTGTAAAAGTATGTGCATGTCTAAAAAGCCAGATCAAGGAAGCCATTAAAGGCAGAAAGGCTTCCTTTAAGAAGGGGAAGTTTTACCCAAATGGGGTGAAAACAACGAAGCACAGTTTCTGGCAAGGCAAAGGTAAGTTTTGTTCCTGAAATCAGTAAATAAAGTAGAGCTGTTCACTGCAATGCGTCTTGAACCCAGTATTTTAACAACAATATCGTAAGCAAAAGAGAATTTGAGGAACAGATTGCTGAAAGCAGTAACACAAAAGAAAGGAAATACTCAGATCCTAGGGCAAGTAGTTTTAGGCTTACCTGTTCCAGAGATGAGAACTGCAACTTTCACTTTTCTTTTTGTGCCGGTGGCCCAGAGAAGTCTGCCCCCATCAGAAACAGTCTGCAGAAATGGGGATCTATTTTGCTGCAACACTTCACGAAGATTCTTGATTTCTATCTGAGGACACCCTTTAAAGGAATATAAGGTGGTTAGGTTAACATATTTAAAATATAGCAGCTAAAAGTATTTAGATTTAAAATCAGAAGTGTTGAAAGTTTGCTTATAGTTATAACTTCTGGTGGAAACCTCTGACTCCTCTGCTATACCAGAAAAACACTAGCAGCAAATAACCCCTGAAGTCAGGGGTCATTTCGTAGAAAAAGAGCTAGGGGAACTCGTTAGCATAACTCATTAGCATATGCCACACCCCCTGACATCAGGGGCCCGGCGGTGGACCTGCAAGGCCAGCGGGAGTGCGAGGAAGCCCCGCCAAGGCCCTCCCTGGCCCCAGGCAGGCAGGGGTAGGGAGAGGCGGGGAGGAAGCAACTTACCCTCCCTCTTCTCCTGCCTCCTCCTGGCTGAATGAGGGCTGGAAGCGGGGCGGCCGGAAGTGGGGTGGGGGGCTTCGTCATGTGCCCCACCCCCTGCACCTCACCCGAAATGACCTCTGCCTGAAGTTATCTACATTTCCCCAAAGATCAGTTCTTTCTTTGCATTTAGTGCTTGGATATGATACCCAAATAGAAAATAAGCACACATTGTGAATGGTGCACACACATTTACTTCACTGAAGCAGAAAGCTGTTCTGTGTATTTCATGACCAAAAGCACACATGCTTTTCTCAATAGTCACAAGCAGGCTCTTGTGTCAAGGGAGATGCCGGCCATTTCAAGCTTTTGAATCCCATATTCAGAATTAAAATAAAAGATGATGACACATGATGTGCATAAAAACATGCTGTAAAACATATCAAATACCAAAAAATTAACAAGGGTCTAAATCTGTGTCAAGATGACACAGAGAGTACTCCATCTTTCTGTGTTATACCTCTGAGGATGCCAGTCACAGCTACTGGCGAAACGTCAGGTCCTACAATGCCAAGACCACGGCCATACAACCCGGAAAATCTACAACAGCTAATGAACTCCGGCCGTGAAAGCTTTCGGCAACATATTCCACGAAAGCATTAATTACTTAAAATGATGCAATCTTTACAATGATATGAATTTCTCCTAGATCTGCGCAAATTAAGTAGCATAGCTGCACAAATGTAATACAAGTAATTTAACACCAATGAGAGTCATTGTTAGATATGGTAAATTGTTCTAATTTCTGTTTAGGAAATTCAGTAACCTGCAAGATTGCGTATTACTTTCCCAATCAACCATGCATCTTCGTGGTTTTGTACATCTTTCAAAACATTTCTGGCCAGCTCCTTCTGTACTACCAATACAGCACCAATCCCGCAGTTGAACATCTGAGCCATCTCCCTTTCTGAAAGGCCTCCCACTTCTTGCAGCCAAGAAAAGATGTCAGGAATCTTCCAGTTATGAGCATCTGAAAATAATTGAATTTGGAGATGACAACAGTGGGCTTCTGCAGCCAATGTAGACAGTGCTTTTCCTATGATAGCCTTGGCATAGGTTCATTCTTTATGCACCACCTCCTCTTACAAGAGTGTCCTAGGCTTCTTACCTTTCTATCTGAAGAAGTGAGCTCTGTCTCACAAAAGCTCATACTGGAATAAATTTTCTTTATTTATTCATTTGATTTGTTGACCACCCTTCCCCGTAAGACAGAGCTCAGGGCAGTGTTAGTCTTTAAGGCACAACTGGACCCATTTTGTTTAGCTACAATAGAACACAAATGTCTCACTGATATCTCCATCATAGGCTGGGACTTGGTGAAGAAACTGAGAAGCCCTGCCTTTAGGAATGGGTTGTTTCACATCAGGCTCCACAGAGTCCAGTGTCCTTGCTTTTAGCTAGAGGACAAGGAGTTTTCCAGCAGGGGAAAACATAATCCACACACCAGACAGGGCTCAAAGAGGGTTCAATGGAAACAGGGATATTCCAGTAGTCCGCTACAGAATAAGAATTCAGAAACTGGGTTAGCAAATCTGTTACAACAGTAGTTGCCAGATACAGACTGAATATTTAAATATTCAGTTGACTCCAGAACATAGCACAGCTCTGACTCTGGTGGTACTCTGAATTAACTGTCATTGGTCTAGATCACCACAGGAAAACCCGAATGACCAAGTAAGTTGTCCTATTTCTATGGACAGTTTCAGCCCCAGCCTTTGGTGATCCTGTTTCCAGTGGTAAATTCAGGAAGCAGAGAAAAGGAGCCCGTAAAGACTAACATTCCTCAGCCCCCCAAGGACAACTCCATTTTGAAGAGCTGGAGTCTTCACCTAGGATTGCTGAGATTTCTCACTAATTAAAACTTGAAATGGGGTATCAGTTCCATTCTCCTGGGAATTCTTCTTTTCTAGACCTGGGCTCCACCTCTACACTCATTCCTCTTGCCTTTTTTATGAAGAAGCTAGGCCAGAAGGGATATCTACACTGGACGGTATAAAGGAGATAATAATTACATCTCTCAGTGGAACCCTTCAGTATTCCCAGTAATTCCCAACAGAATCCTCTCATTCCTTCTTTCCAGACAGAATGAGCAGGAAGTGAAACTAGACAGTAAAACTGAGGAGTGAAAACAAAACGAGAAAAATTCTCACTCCCATTGGGTGCACTGCACTCTTTTACACACTGTTCCTCTGTCCTGTTTAAGGTGTTACAAAGCAAGTGGTGAGCTGAGTGATGGTTAGGTTTGCTGATAAGATCATGGAACTAGAAGGGAGGGCTTGCCCTAGGGTTGCCAGCCTCCAGGTGGTGCCTGGAGATCTCCTGCTTTTACAACTGACCTCCAGCTGACAGAGATCAGCTCCCCTGGAGAAAATGGCTGCTTTGAAGGATGGACTCTATGGCATTGCACCTTGCTGAAACCCCTCCCCTCCCCAAACCCCACCCTCTCCAGGCTCCACCCCAAAGTCTCCAGGTATTTTCCAACCCAGACCTGGCAACCCTAACTTGTCCTCTACACTTTTTCAGTGTGTGTCATTATGAACAACGGTTGTTAACCAGGAGGTATATCAGATCCAACTCATTGGTCTCCTCAAGTCTTGAAAATCAGTTTTCACAATTACATAATCAACTTCTGACTACAAAAACTGTGCCTCTACTAACTGTATGTAAATAATATACATGATTTTTTTTCCTACTTACCCAGAATTATGCTAAATTGTTCAGAAAGGATTTGGGGAAATCTTCCCAGCAATCCTCCTTCAGCAACATGGATGAAAGCTTTTACATTTCCTGACCGAAGTACAGGCAACAGGACTTTGCTATAGATTTTGGATGGGGTTAGCAACTGCTCTCCTGTAAATGTATGAGTAAATTAACTTAAACAGAGTATAAAATCATTATAAAAACTGTATAGCAGTCAGGGCAAGATTCCTTCCTTGACACAAAGTGTCTTCTATTGCTTTGAGAAACACCATGGATGATACTAAGGATCTTACGTACCAAAGACATTTGAATATATGTTACTTAAATTAAAATAAAGACAATAAAGTGAAGAAATAGGCCATAAATTAAAAACCAGGCAAACACAAACAGGAAAATGAAGTTTTAATTCTGAAAATTTGCTAATTAGTATTTACTTATTTATTTATTTAGATTTATATACCGCCCTTCCCAAGTGGGCTCAGGGCGGTGAACAACAATTCAATAATACGCTTAAAATAATTAAAATAACAGTTTACATTTAATTATCATATAATACCATGTAATTGTACAACAGTCAGATGACCAATTAAATCAGGCCAGTGATGGATAATTGGCCGGACAAGCTGGGCCAGAAGAACTAAGGCCAGAGAAGCTGGAGTACACCTAGAAATGGGTTCTTTGAGTGTCAAAACCCCCCATAAAACCTTTTAATCCACTTTACAGCCAGAAGAAATGTAAATGCTTATTTTAAGCCACCTTCAGTTCCACAAGGGAGATGGGGCAGTTAATAATGTATTTTAAACAAACAGGCAGAGTACTCTTTTCCATGAATGTAAAAAAAAGGGGAAATGTTCTTATACCTAAAGTCTGGGCACCACAGCCACCAGAAACAGGAGAGAAATAGTGCAGGGAGGACGTTAAAATAATTTCCCTCACAAGGCTGAATCCTTGAGTATGAAGACCAGAAGAAGCTATTCCAATTAGGACATCTCCATCAGCAATTCTCTCCTCCTGAGGAAGCTTCATTCCTCGTTCCACAGCACCAACTGCAAAGCCAACAAGGTTATACTCTCCAGGTGAATACATGCCAGCCATTTCGTTAGTGTCTCTTCCTGTGAAAGTGAAGAAAGGTAACAACGGTTTGTAAACATTATCCGTATCCTACTTCTAAGAATGGATACTAATTCAATGGATCTAGCTTTCATACAAATATGCTGAAAGTTGCTAAGATTAAGGGCTACTCAATGTGCATACATAGCATGTACCAATAGGGCTGCCAACTCCAGCTTGGGAAATTCCTAGAGATTTGGGGGCAGTGCCTACAGAGGGAAAAATCTGGGGATGGATGTCACCTAGAACCTATGGAATACCATAAAGTCTGCCTGCTGAAGCTACCATTTTCTCCAGGGGGCTGGATCTCTGAAGTCTAGAGATCAGTTGTAATTCTGGGAGAACACAGATATATCCCTCCCACTCAGATACATGAGATGCATAGAGAAATCCATGAGATCTTCTCAGCTAGCCTATATTTCCCAAGCCTTGGTCCTGCCTCCCATGTTCAGATCTAACCGTCTGGATTTTGCACTCCCACCACTAAACGTGATAGCAACCCGGACACAAAGAAACAGCTCTCGACTCCATAAAGAAAACAAGTAACCATACCTAATATAGTACATCCTGCCAGTTTACATGCTTCAGCTATTCCCTCTGTGATTGTCTGAGCCACTCCATCATCAGGTTTCCCACAAATACAATAGTCAAGGAAGAGGGGTTCAGCTCCCTGACACAGGAGATCATTGACACACATGGCAACCAAGTCTTGGCCAACCTTGTCATGCTTATTGCACAACTGGGCCACCTGTAAAGCAAGATAATCAAACCATTTATTTACTACGAATATAAGAGTTTACGGTATTCAAAAATGTCTCGTTGCAATAAGTTACAAACATAAATAATTTTTCAATACATTTATGTTACTCCCTAATAGATCTTTTCTACTATATGTGAATTTAATTCCAGCAATTGTCCAGATTGTTGAAAATCATTTTTTTAACTATTCTGAAACTGGTGGTGGATCCATTCATCCAATATACTAAACAACTTTTTTGCTCCAGGACAAATTACTTGCAGGGCAGAATCCGGGGCGGTGGGCGGTGGAATAACTGATCTCAGTTACATACTTTACAGCTGATAAACCAATGGGATTCCTGGAGATACCCCCCCTGAATTGTGTGTATAAAGTGTCATCAAGTTGCAGTCAACTTGGACAAACTCCATCAAGTAGCAGAGGTGGTTTGCCATTGCCTTCATCTGCAGAGTCTTCCTTTGTCATCTCCCTTCCAAGTACTGACCCTGCTTAGCTTCCAAGATATCATGAGATTGGGCTGTACCATGCTGCCTTCCCTCCCAGTCCCTCTGAAGTACTTAGTGAAAAAACAGACTTTGGTCTGGGCCAGTGTTCCCTCTAAGCTGAGTTAGTGTGAGCTAGCTCACAGTTTTTTAGGCTCCGGCTCACACATTTTTGTCTTAGCTGAGGAAGGATGGCTCCAGAGCAAACTAATTGATGCAGCAGCCAAATTGCTCGCTCACAACTTTAATGGCAGTAGCTCACAAAGTAGAATTTTTGCTCACAAGACTCCATACCTTAGAGGGAACATTCGTCTGGGCACCACTGTGTGCCATGTTGCAAGGCACAGTCTCCAGAGTCTGTGGACTCTGGTGGTCCAAAGGTTCTTTTGCAGTATAGCTGCTTTCAATCACTTAACCTTCAGTTCTCTATTTATTTATTTATACATTCGACTTATTTACCGCTCTGACCCCGAAGGGTCTCTGAGCGGTTTACAGGTAGTTTCAAATACATTTTCCCCTAACTAAGGCCACATAGTATACAGGGGTGGGGCTGCCTACCGGCACCCAGGTGGCAGGGCTGTTGTTCTCTGGCATTCTTCCTCCAGGCGGTCTTCAGGGTCGGAGTCCCGTGTCCAGGGGCAGGGGCAGGGGCAGGTCCTCCGGCTTTGGCGGTCTCTTAGGCACGTGGCCCGTGTCAGCCACAGCCCGGCCATCGTCCATTTCCGGCTCCGCCGTGCCTGTGCCTCCACGTCACCGTGTTCCTCCGTGGCTCCGCCTCCGCCTCCGTTGTTGTTAGATCTCGCCACTCGATGTTCCGCTCACTGGGACCCACACTGTGGAACACTCAGCACTAAAACCAGGCTTTTGACCAAGGAACAGTGTACGTCTCCTCCCTTTTCAGGACACAGTTGCCTAGAGTCTAAAGCAGGGTTGCCAGACTGTGCCTGGCCACTGGTGGGAGGGTTGGGTGTGGGGATTTGGGGGGACATTGCTGCTAGCATGATGATATCACTTCTGGAGGAAATCCAGAAGTGATGGAAGGTCGCTCTAAAAATTGCAGAAATTTCCTAAAGTTTCTAGAGCAACCTGCTGTCACTTCTAGGTCCTCCCTGGAAGTGATGTCATCATACCATCAACACTGCAATTTTTTAAATTTTACCCCCCCACACACACGCCATTTGGAATGGCACTGGGCAATGGAGCTTGAGGGGGGGTCCCCCTGCCCCAACTGGGGGATTGGCGGCACTGACCTATGGTGTATAATTTGGAGTCATCCAAAGCTTACTTTGCCATGCAGAGGTGTTTAAGTATCATGAATATATGTGGTGGATTGGAAATAAGGAACCAAAAATCACCTTCAGCCTTGCTGTGGCCTACCAGGTGCTTTGCAGCCCTTTCTCCTTGCTCCTGGTTTTGCAATACCAGGAAAGCAGCAATAAAGAACATTGACTGAGATTCTAGTAGGTATCCATAGAGATGGGCATGAACCAGGAAAACATTGTTCAGTTCATGGTCCGTGGCATTCCAGTTTGCGAACCATGGACCATCACAAATGTTTTCACGCTAGATAAACCAGTTCCATTTGTGATGCAGTAGAATGCCCGCCAGTGTGCTAGGGACACCAATATCTCACAGAATATCTCCAGCTGACTCTCCTCTGCCTGCTCTGCAAGTTTGATGAGTATTGGATTTACAGTGTCCAAGTTGGAGTCCCCCAAAGAAGGTGACCCCAGGAAAGTGCTTTCTGGGGAAATGACAGACAGAGGTTCAGGAATGTATAGAATGGATCCTGTGCAAGCTAGAGACACCAAACTCACAGCAGATCTCCAGATGACTCTCTCCTACCTGCGATCCAAGTTTGGTGAGGATTGGATATACAGGGTTTGAGTTACAGCCTCCCAAAGGAGTTGCCCCATCCTCCATTGTTTCCAATGGACTATGGTCAAACCACAGAATCTCTCAATAAAAAATGAATGTGGGGGGCATTTTTGCAAGCCCAGCAGAACCAGTGCGGTGTGCCCAGCAGAACCAGTGCCACTGTACTACTGCAAACCCAACAGGACTAAGGTCAAGCCAGGAAAATGTGTTTTTCTGGGAAAGTATTACAGGTCCAAAGTGTATAGAATGGACCCTTTGCAAGCCACACACACCAAACACACAAGGAACCTCATCCTGCTGGCCAGTCCTCTACAGTCTCTCCAAATTGGGGTGGATTACATTTCTGGGGTCCCAGTTACAGACCCCCCCAAAAAAGGTCTCCCCAGTGCTCTCTCTGGAAAAGACAGCTGCAGTTACAGGAGTCTATGGAATGGCTCAGGAACAAGCCAGTGATGACTCACATGGAAATGTCACCTGGGCAGACCCCACCCTCCCACACTGTGCCCATATGCTCGCAGCCCCCCCCAGGACTCCAGAGGGAGATTTTGAAGGACAGAAAGGCAGACATCTGACAGTAACCCCAAAGTAACCCCACAACAGCCTGGCAGGCAGGGCACCCCAGCCCCACCAGACCAGTGGAAATCAGAGTATTCCACTTAAAGTGATTAGTGATGCCAGCCATTACAGAAAGGCAGACATCTGACAGTAACCCCAAAGTAACCCCACAACAGCCTGGCAGGCAGGGCACCCCAGCCCCACCAGACCAGTGGATATCAGATTTTTCCATTTAAAGTGCCCATGAGGTAGGTGTTGTGTTACGAGGTAGATTTTGTTGTTTCATGAGGTAGGTGTTGGTTGAGGGGGTGGGAGGTATTGGGTGAGGAGGCAACCATCCTCCCATCTAAGCACCAAGGATGCAACATGCAGGCCACATGCCAGATCCCCCAGAGAGAAGGAATGGGGGGGGGCTGCAGGGGGACAATAGGAGGCATGGATCTTACCCTGTGAGGTCCAGAGAGGTGTAGCCCAGCAAGGGGAGGGTGACCTTCAGGAAGGCTAACTTGTTTGCCTTGGCTGGGTCCAGGCAGGAGTGGTGGTGGCTGAGAATGTCTCCCAGGTGGGAGAACACCTGCTCACTCTGGACACCAATGGGGGGGAGCAGGAGAGGAGACTCATGGCCACGCAAGAGAGGTCAGGCCAGATGGTGGCAGCCTTGCATGACCAGTACTCCAGGGAGTCAACAGAGGTGGACTCAGGGGACTTGGCAAGGTACTCCCTCACCATCACATCTGCTGAATCCTCCACCATCACATGCCTGGCAGCTCCACTGCTGCACACCTCCCAGCTCATCACTGACAACCAGTAGCAAGGCCTCTCCTCTTTATGGCAGGAGGTGCCAGGATGGGGCTCCGCCTCCTGTTCCATCTGCTGTTCCCTCTGGCCACATCTGTTGGCTTGTAGCCTCCACACTTCTTTGCAGAGCTCACATTTCCATTGCACAAGCTTTGTATTCCAGAAAGCAATGCTGCCTTTTATTTGGGGGTTACAGATACAGGCCAGCCTGTACTCCCCTTCCTTGCAGAGAGGAGTGCAACCTGGTGGTGAGCCCCACCTGCAACCTCTCTACTAAGGCCCTGACCCATGGGAGAACAGGTATTCCCTCAGGACATGGCTGAAGTGCAGAGGCCAGTGCTTGGTCCAGCCCTTGAATCAGGGGGATGACTTGCCTCAGGCTGGCTGTGTGGGCGCAGAGCACATCAGGGGTGTCCTGGAAGGGCCTGAGGACAACACACCATTTGGGAGAGGGTCAGCCAGTCATTGAAGCTGATGCTGAGCTCCTCTTCCCTGTGCAGGATGGTCATGGAGGAGACGGCATCCTGTACCAGGCTCTTCTGCTCCACCAAACGTGCAATCAAGGCATAGGTGGAGTTCCAGCAGGTGGATAAGTCCAGGATGAGCTGCATGAGAAGTGGGTGGCTAGGAACCACAGTGGGTGTGGCTAGGCACCGGCTGGTCTCCAGCAAGGCCTGCATCTCAAGGGTGGCAGTGTCCCAGGTGGCCTTGACAGTGACCACCAGCCCCAGAGCATCCTTCACCACCAAGTGAAGTGTATGCATCAGGCAGACAATGTCCTTGAGGCGCACAGTCTTCACCGCTGTCACTATGTCAGTGCCAGTGTCTGTGACAATGTAGCCGCGGACAATGTTGTTGCCCCACATCCACTCTCAGGGTACTCTGTATCACAGCGGTGATCCGCATCCATCCCTTGCACATGGAGCAGAACCACTTTGTAGCCTGGTGGCAGGACTGTCCCCTCTTAGGTCCTGGGCTGTGCCCTGACAGTCCAGACAGACAAGTCCTCTGATTGCCACCAGTGGGCAGTGAGGGAGAGGAAGCCTTGCTGCTGGCTGTCTCAGAGAGGTCTGCCATGAAGTGCATGGTTCTGCCTTTGCACTCTGGAGAGCTCACCCTTGACCATTGCCACTGCAGAGCGGTACATGGAGGGCAAGACTCAGAGGGGTGTACTGAAGGCAGGAGCAGCAACAGGGAATTGTGTGGAAGGGGAGGATGCTTCCCCCCCCTCTGAATCACTGTCAGAGACTTCTCCAAAGAGTGTTCTCAGATGCTGGTCTCTGGGCAGTGCTAACAACTCTTTGTCCCCTGTGGAGAGCCCCAGGAACAGATCAGGGAAAGGAGGCTCTGAGACCTCTGGTGATGCCCTTCTAAGGGCTGGCTCCTGTGGGCTGGCAGGATGGGTTTGGTGCCTGGAGACGGGGGCCTGTGGCATGGGGGGGGGGCTCGAGGACTTCTTCCCCCACAATGAACACCCTTTGCACCTACTTTCACCCATTCATGGCACAGAGAGGTTGGTTCACAATTAGGAGGGGTGGGAAGGTATAAAATGTGGTCCTCAGATGAGGAACCCACTAAGTCCCTCTGCTCAGCATGAGCAGGGACAGGTGGCTCAGAGCCCTGAGTGCACCAAGACCCCCAAACCCCAGCAGACTGGGAGAGGAATCACAATCAAAATGTGGGTCCTCAGCCAAGGAACCCACTAGCTAAGCCCCTCTGTGTCAAAAGGTCACCTAGCCCAGCCCAGATGCCTTTTGTTACAGTGCTGCAACACAAAATTATCAAACCTTGTAGTGTGACTGTTTACACACCAGTCCGGTAGTTTGCCACCAGCCCCTTTTTCCTAACCCAGTAGTCAGAAGCCAAAGGGCAAAGCTTCTAACCCTCCTGGGTCTAAATCAGAAAATCCACCCTGTGAGGTTGGCTCACAGAAGGAGTTTCTCACAAAAGACAAGTTACTTGCTAGGTTGGTTGTCAGTCAAGGTGCTAGATTTAGATTGAGAACTGTGAACACAAATAACCACAAAAGTAAATTAAAATATATTTTTATTAAGGTGCATGATTACTTCAAACAAGAACAAAAGGCTGTGAGAATAAAATAAGAAATCTAGAGATTTAAAGGCTAGCTAACGCTGTTACACATTGGTTCCAAGTTACAAGATATTAGCCAATAATACAATACATCAATCTTTATTGGTATTATGCACGAAGAAGTATACAAGACATAACAAGATATTACCCATTCTCAGATGGTAGTTCAAGTAATCCAGAGTGGCTCTACTCCCAAGTCACCACAGGCCAGAGTTGAATGGCCTATGCAAGCAAGTGTCCAAGATGGGTGAAGGCAAGGCTATTTTTGGGCAGGAACGCACAGGAACGGAGTTCCGGCTAGCTCCTGAGTTGGCCACGCCCAGCAGGAACTCATTAGCATAATAGGCCACACCCAACAGCAGAAACTCATTAGGATTGACTACATTCAGGGTGTGTGGTCTAACATGCAAAGGGTTCCTGCTACAAAAAAAAGCCCTGGGTTTTGACAACAAACAAGGTAAACAGAATAAGAAGCAAAAGGTGGGTGTGGCTGGATGACAACACTTCTGGTGACATGGGGGTGTGGCCTAATATGCTAATGTGCTGTACTGTCAGGGTGTGGCCTACTATGCTAATGAGTTCCTGCTGTTGGGTGTGGCCTGTTATGCTAATGAGTTCCTGCTGGGCTTTTTCTACAAAAAAAGCCCTGGGTGAAGGTATCCATGTATGGCAGATGAACTATGGCCCCGTTCACACGGAGCATTTGCTGCGCTGAAGGCATGATAGTCCCGCAGATTTTCCCGCCATGATCACACCGGTACATCTGGGAGACTTAAGTCACCCGTGGCGAACCCGTGGCGTCCTACCAAAGATGCGCATTAAAAGAGTACCTGGGATGGCCTACTGGCAAATGGTTTGCCACGGACTGCATGCGGACTCCCTGGGTGTGATTGTGCCGGTGTGTGGCTTTCTCCCCTGTCGTCCTCCTTGCCGCGGGGAAGCCGCCATCGCGTCGGATCGCATAATGGCGCATCAGAATGTGACGGCGCAAATAGCCGCGCTCCCCCCCCCCCGGTGTTTTCCGGCACGTCTGACCGGGGCCTATATTCAGTATGCTGGGCTACAAGTTTTGTAGGCTAGGTTTAAAGGAACTGCATGTTATGAAGCTGAAAACATACAGAGGTTTGATACCTTTATAAGCATAGATCAATTGTGTATTTATGGATATGGCCAATACTGATTTATGATATCAGAACATAAAAAACTGTACAATTAATAATACATATGAACAAACCTCAATCTTACCTTCAGTTTTGTCCCAATGCCTTTAGTTTGTGATACTAAAATAGGATCACTATACCCAGATGCTCTCAAATCAAACAGTCCAGGAACACCCCCTTGCTGCTTATGGCTGCCTGCAAAGCACACAGATGTCAACAGCATTGCTAGTGAAACCTGGAAATCTTATCAGCATTTTCCCTCACAGAAACATCAAGCCTTTAACTTTAGTGGGATGAAAAAAGGGGTTCTTCAAGAGGGAGAAGTAGGATTGTGTCATACATGTACTTGAATTAAATGGTATTTGTCTGAATTCTCGAACATCAATTAGGGTTGCCAACCTCCAGGTGAGGCCTGGTAATCTCCTGGAATTACACCAGATCTCCAATCTACAGAGGTGAACTCCCCAGAGAAAATCTCTGCTTTGGAGGGTAGACTCTATGGCATTATGACCTGTTGAGGTTCCTTCCTTCCCCTCCCCAGTCTCCATCCCTAAATCAGTTGTCATTCCATGAGATTTCCAGGCCCTAAAACAACCAGAAGAACCAATCTGTATGACTGTGAGCTGAAAAAAAATATTGTCTTGGCTGCAAAAGTTGCTATAGCTGTATCCATGCTCTGAGTGAAGGTTTCTTTGAGAACTGTAGGGCTGTATCAGACAGGAAAGACTTTCTGAGCCAGCTATATCAGATGCAGTGCCGGATTTACGCATAAGCTAAATAAACTACAGCTTAGGGCCTCACAATCTGCTGGGGCCTCGAATAAAAACACAATATAAAAAATGATTTCAAATATTAAAAAGGCGTATATATTTTAAATTTTTCTGAGACCAGCTGATGTGATTTAAAACAGTAGGGGGCCTCTGAGTTTTGTATAGCTTAGGGCCTCAGCAAGTCTAAATCCGGCCCGGGAAATATCAGACAGGAACCAGCTATATCAACCAGCTGTATCAGACAGGAAACACTTTCTGAGCCAGCTATAGGAACTCTGAAGCAAAACAGACAAATTGGTATATGATGTTTCTACTGGGAAGGAGGTTATAGTGACAGAGTCCACTGTTTTTGCTGCAAACCTGCAAAAGCTAGAAACATGCCACCAGAGTACATTGTGAAATCTCATAACTGATTGTTATAATAGTTAAATTCCAACTCCTTTTTAAAATATTTGGATTTATCTATAGAAATTGTGATGCCTTATTTCTACTCTAGAGTCTTTTACAGTACCAGGAAAAAGCAGCAGACACTGTCATGGTTGCAAAGTGAAAGCTGAGAAGCCTGTTTCAGATTCACCCAAATTTGCAATATGATACTGCAGTCCAACAGCTGTTTGCTATATTCTATTGTGCTATTACAATATGTGCAGTTAAAACAAAAGAGGACATTTCTACAGAAAAGCGTTGCCTGTGCAGGCTTCTGGCTATGTTGGTACAAAGCAAGGCAGTTATAAGCATCATAGAAATAGTTTCTGCAAACTTTTGGGTTGAATATAAAGAAAGTAGCAGTTTGCTATATTCTGTTGTGCTATTACAATATGTGCAGTTAAAACAAAAGAGGACATTTCTACAGAAAAGCTTTGCCTGTGCAGGCTTCCCGGCTATGTTGGTACAGAGCAAGGCAGTTATAAGCATCATAGAAATAGTTTCTGCAAACTTTTGGGTTGAATATAAAGAAAGTGACATTGAAAGCTGTTGCATGTGTGGGGATTACTCATAAGTAATTTTCCTGCTTCTTCTTGTGCATTTGTGTGGTTCGTGTTAGGGAAGCCTGAAAAAATGAAAAGTTTCTTCCAAACACTGGGGTAATTAATTGATCTATCCTATCCTTACCTGATCTGGAGCCACTTACAGTTAGTAGCTTAGGTGGTTGAAACAAAACACTGCAAGCTATCGAATCTGTAATTTTCTCCTTATATGATGGGCTCCTAAAATAGAAATATACCATTGTTGCCAAACATAACTAGGCTAAAACATAATTGCTGGGTTAGCCCAAAACATCTGTCAGTGCCTTTGCTTACATACACAGACTGTCTGAGGAATTTCATAGCCTGATAACCAACATCTTTTCTGTAAACTGCACCCTGGAAATAAATGGCTGCTAGTCCTTTGTAGGCAGCTTCCAGTGCTGATGTGAGATCATTCTTAAGAGCTGTTACTGTAAGGATTCTGCCTCCATTAATCATCACTTTATCATCTTTTATGGTGGTGGCTCCATGGAAGACCTCCAGGCCTAGCTCTTTTGCTTGAAGGAGTCCTACAAAAATTAAAGGAAAAAATGCTTTATGGTGCATTTTAGAGAAACTTCTTTATGTGCAGGCAGTGGTATTGCTAATTACTATATTTCTTGATCACTGGGTCTCAACTTTTTTACTAGAAAAACACCGCTTTGTATTTTGAGTTTTCTTGCTGAAACTCTTGACAGCAAGAGACGTATGTTGGATAAAGTTTTATTTACAGCCGAAGCCAGCAGCAGAGACGTGTAAGTTAGTTATCCCCAACGCTATGCTGGAGGGTACCATGCCACCGAACAATGTGTCTCCTGGAGCCTGCTTCCTTCTTCTCCAAACAAAAAGCCAATATTTTGTGCTTGCAAAGAGCTCCCTTTTGGAAACGCAGTTTCCATCAAAAAAGGATGCTTGCCCTTGTCGCAAATTCGGAAGCTGCAGCTAGTGCAGAATTTCATGGCCAGGCTGTTGATGGGCATACCTAGATGGGAGCACATCCAGCCTGTCCTGAAGGCCCTGCACTGGCTGCCAAGAGCATACCGAATTCGCTTCAAGGTGCTGGTGTTCACCTTTAAAGCCCTATATGGCCAGGGTCCGACATACCTGAGGGAACGCCTTTCCCCACATATACCCTAGAGAACACTGCGGTCGGGGTCACAGAACCGACTGACCCTTCTAGGCCCCAAGGATGCCAGGCTCGCTGTAACGAGGGCCAGGGCCTTTTCAGTGGCAGCTCCTTACTGGTGGAACGAGCTCCCGGAAGAGATCAGGGCCCTGCGGGATCTTTTACAGTTTCACAGGGCCTGCAAGATGGAGCTCTTCCACCAGGCCCTCGACTAGGAGCCACCCCCACTATTACCATCAACGAGCCCGGCCCTCAGCTTTAACATCCGGCTCATTCCACCGAGAAACTCAGGATGACACTGAGCTGGAATTCAGCAGTTGAAGACATCTCTAGTACGCCACCGCAAGTAATGAACTGTATAACCAATAGCACCTTATGATTTTATGATTTTATCTGTATAGTACTGGTTCATATGTTTTATATGGTTTTATCGGCAATTGGTGCCACCGTTGTAAGCCGCCCTGAGCCTGCTTGTGGGGAGGGTGGGGTATAAATTGAATTAATAAAATAAAATAAAAATAAAAAATGTTTTGTGACTGGCCCTAGACCCATGACAGCCAGTTTGTGATGGAACCCATTGAATGTTCTCAGATTTCTAAAATTGCCTATAGGCTTATCAAGTTGTAGTAAGTAATTAAAAAGTACAATCGAGGCAGGTATTTTTTCCATGACAAAGAATAATTACCATCATCAGTCACCACATGAGAGTATTTATCTTGTAACAGCATTGGTAATAACTTTAAAAATTACCAGTTATTTCCCTGCCTTCATTATAACATTCTGGATAGCCTTCACTTGCCATGACAACTGACACAGCAGTACAATCATCTGCCCAAACCAACGTGGAATCATGGAGCCTTCCATTAATGGTATCCCGTATTACTTCATAAAGATCACTTTTAAGAAGTGGAAGAACTACCTGCAGAATTGGACAGAAGAAATCTCTTACATTTCTTATGATTAAAATGGACATTGAGAGGAATTAATAGATTATTATAAATTTACTCTGCTGGAGCAATCTCACAACTGCTGATTCAAAAGCACAAAAGTCCTGAAAAGTCCTCCACCACCTACACCAATGTAGGCAGCAGGATCTTCAAAAATGTGAACCTTCTGGTTCAGATGACTACCTACCTCTCTTGGTCTGTGTTCTTTCCAGAAAGATTGTATCAGGACAGATTTGAGAAACAATGTATCAAGGATAGAGAAAGTCTGGAAAGAGAAGACTTAGGGAACATGTCATGTGGATGGTCCAAAACCCCCGATGCAGTTTGAAAGCCAAGGTGGAAAAACAACCTCTGCATGACTGCAGCCAGAGTTAACTGACATTGCTGGCTCTGTGGTAGCCAATGGGGAAACTGATGTTGTATGAGATGTGTTATTATTATACATACATTTTTATCTTATCCTTCCTGCAAGGAGCTCAGGAGAGCGTAAATGGTTTCCTTTTCCCCATTTCTTCCTCACGCCAACCCTGTGATGTAGGTTAGACTGATAAATAATGATTTCTGGCCTAAGGTGAAGAAATGACTTTGCCACACAGTTTTAGATACATGTTAGACATTTTAATAGGCATATTTAGGAACAATACTAGGGGCTGGAATAGAAATATGATGATTTATTGATTAAAAAGAATATATATATTGGAGGAATTAGTAGCTCTGCACCAATAGGGAAAGGCACAAACTGGGGAAATGCAGTTCATTTTGGTTCACAATTCATGGTATGCCCAGCCATGAATCATCATGAACTTTTAATAGCTAAATGAACCAATTAGGTTTGTGATGCGGTAGAAACCCCCCCCCCCAATTTGCTAAAGACATCAAGCTTGCAGGTGATCTCCAGCTGACTCTCTTCTACCTTCTCTCCAAGTTTGGTGAAAATTAGATTTACGGAGTCCAAATTACGCCCCACCCAAGAAGGTGCTATTGGAAAACAGCAAAAAAGCAAGGGCAATAGAATTCCAGCAGAACAGAATCAAAGTCCCAGAGAAGAACCCAGTGCTAAGCAGAACCCAGTGCCAATGTGACAATGTCATCTCATTCACAATCCAAGCAAAGGGGCATTTTTGCAAGCCCAGCAGAACCAGTACAATGTACAGAGTGCCCAGCAGTACCAGTGCAATCACAGAGTGCCCAGAAGAACCTGGTGCCAATGTGGCAATGCCAGCTCAACAGTACTTATGTCAAGCACAGAATCACAAGCCAAGCAAGGGGGTTGGAAGCCCAGCAGAACCAGTGCAATATGGCAATGCCAGCTCAATCACAATCCAAGCAAGGGGGGCATTTTTGGAAGCCCAGCAGAAGCGGTACAATGTATAGAGTCCCCAGCAGTAGTAGTGCAGTTACAGAGTGCTCAGCAGAACCTAGTTGACACTGGCATTATGATCTTAAAAGTACTGATCTCATAGCACAAATCCAAAGATGGGGGGTGGGATTTTGTAAGTTTTGTGCAAGGACATGGGAAGTGAACACAAAGGAAAGCCAGTAAAGGGGGGAGGCTCATGAAACTGACACGACTAGTTTGAAACTGACAACAGTGTTTCCAAGGCTGGAGAATTCCACCCCCACCCCCCTTTGAAGTTTGGTAAACATTTTGTTTGAGCAGAGACAGTCTGTCTGGAAATGTATCCATTTACAAATCAGCAGAAACCTCCATGAACTGCTTGAAAGTTCATGGAAAGTTTGTGGCGGTTGACCTGCCATGAACTTCAGTTCTTGAACCATGAACCAGCCAAAATTTATCACAAACTCACTTCAGATATTTTAGCAAAATGTTATGCTGATTTATCAAATGATTGTTGGAAATGCCAAAAGTTTATTGGTGCATTTTTTCATATGTGGTGGACATGTGATAGAGTTAAAAAATACTGGTCTTACATCCATGAAATTTTACAAAACTTTTTGGAATATACCGTACCATTTACTCCTGAACTATTCTTATTAAATGTAATGCCAGAAAATTGTAAAAGGCAAGACTTTTATCTTATTATTCAGGTAGTAACTACTGCAAGAATTTTATATGCTAAATATTGGAGGAAAAACGAGCTACCTTCTAAAGAAGAACTGATATATAAAACTCTTGAAACAGCTGAGATAGATAAATTTAACTTAGAGAGGACAAGAAGAAGGAAGAGTTTATAATACATGATCAAGATTTTATAAATGGTTGGAAGACTATCACAAATGAATAATATAGATACACGATTATGTTAGGAGAAAACAGATTTAATTTTCTTATTAATGTGCAAAAATTTTATGCAAAGCTATTTGGTGATAATAATTGTAGTAAACATTGCAGGTGGTGACAGCTAGATAATATAGATATGTATATGTAACCCCCATTTTATGTGTTTGTGTTACGTTTGTTTTATTTGTTTATGTTTGTTGTTATGGAAAAATAAATTTAAAAAATTCTTCACAAACTTTATTTCATGAGCCAGTTCATGCCCATCCCTATGCACTAATTCCTTGAAATCTTGGGGAGAACAAGCAATTGGAAGCAAGGAAATAAGCTGGGGAATGTACTGGTTAAGTGTGGGGAGAAGGGAGTAATGAAGTCTAAGGAGTAAGAAAGAAAAAAAGCTCTCCTGTAATAAAAGAAAAGACTAAATTTAACAGAATTTGTTATTATATGAATATATTACAATTAGTCAAGATGATTTGGTAACTGGGGCAGTGCCCCCGTGGGGCCCGCCCCACGTGTGCACAAACCTCTCCCTGCCCCCCAGGTGGCCCCGGAGCGCGGATTTAGATATCTGCACTCACTGGGCCACTTCACTATTAGATATATAGATATTACAATTAGTCAAGATGATTTGGTAACTGGGGCAAAGAGCTCTGTATACTGACTCAGTCCAGTTGCTCATGATGCTAAAATAGATTTATTAGTGATATGAACCAGAATGTTTTGTATTTTTTCCTAATAATATTGTTTTTTTAAACATGTGTTTAGAGTATCTCTCTGACATCTCATGCCTATTTCCCCTCTACTATGGCAGGAAGTGATTTGTCCTCAAACTGAGCCTTTGCTATAAACTTAAGTAAAGCTGAAACCACACACTTTTAAAGAAGTGCATACTTTAAAGAAAACCTCTGAGTGGGGGCTGTAGAAAAGGAAGAGCAAAACAGGCAGTAGCAGAATGACATGCTTCCAGTCTCTTTCAACACAGTGCAGCTTTTTGAAACGTCCTGAGAGGTGGCAGCAGAAAGGAGGCAAAGGGAGTTGGTCAAGTCGGTAGGAGTCGCAGGGCTATTTTTGGGCAGGAACGCACAAGAACGGAGTTCTGGCTGGCTCCTGAGTTGGCCATCCCCAGCAGGAGCTCATTAGCATAACAGGCCACACCAAAAAGCAGAAACTCATTGGAATTGGCTACATTAGGGGTGTGTGGCCTAACATGCAAAGGAGTTCCTGCTACAAAAAAACCCCTGGGTTTTGACAACAAACAAGGTAAACCGAATAAGAAGCAAAAGGTGGGTGTGGCTGGATGACCACACTTCTGGTAACATGGGGGTGTGGCCTAATATGCTAACGAGCTGTACTATCAGGGGTGTGGCCTAATATGCTAATGAGTTTCTGCTGTTGGGTATGGCTTATTATGCTAATGAGTTCCTGCTGTTTTTTTTCTACAAAAAAAAGCCCTGGGAGTCAGTGAAACACCCCACTGGATCCACTGCCTAGGCCAAACAGGCAATAGCAGAGGAAGGTGCTGTTGACCATTTCTCCATGTGTGCTGGTGGGAATCACCTCACCTCACTCCGCTGCTTCCTGTTTTGCTAGTAAGTCACCCAGTGACAGGCCCGTAGCTACACTGGATCATTTTGGGGCCTGGCTCCCCGACTTTTCAAAGGCCCCCACGACTTTCCATCTCTTCTTGCCTTCCCCCTTGGCTAAATGGCCAGGGGAGAGGCGTCTGTGCCGCCCGTCGGGGCCCCTCACAGTTTGGCCCTCCCTGGCAAAGCAGCGGGGCTTCCTGCCCTACGCTGGAGCTCCGCTTAACTGCCAGGCTTAGGGAAGCAGCGGCCACCTGGCTCCTGGTACACACCGTTGGGAATGTGGATTGACACTGGAGGAGCAGGGCAGCATGGTCTCCTTTGCTCTCCACCCAAAGCTGGGATCTGGAGGTGGGCGCTGTGGCCGAGGACCCGGGTGTGGTGGGCGAGGCACTGGCAGGCTGCTTACCCGTCTCTCAAGCAGCCAGCCTGGGCCCAATCCCAGTGGTCCACAGCGTACCGCTGCCCCTTCCACCTGCTCCGCAACTTCAACTGGGAGCCACTTCCAGCGCAGCACATCCATGGGCGCTCATGCTGCAACCTCTGGACAATGGCCGGCAGGCCATGGTGCTTCGCCCCCTCCTCGAGGACTTCTTCAGCAGTTGGGGGAAGCCTGTGCGGCCACCCCAGTGAGCAGGTGAGGGCCAGCGGGAGCAGGAGGGGGTGCAGAGGGTCGGTGCCTGGGGATGCCGTGGGAGTAAAGACTCTGTCTGGGCAGCCCAAGACCTTCAACTTTAAGTAAATTAACTTTAATTAATTAGCCAGTGCCCCCCAAGTATTTTAAATGCCCCCCGAATTAGAAATTCCTAGCTATGGACCATGACTGAGTGGGAATTTGAAGCTGGGTTTCCGAGTCCAGCCATGACATTACTGACAGTGAGTAACCTCTAGTCCTGCCAATGCCACCACCTCCCTCATACAACACTGTACTACATAAACACCAATGTATGACATGTTTATTATGTGCCCAGTGACAGTGGCTGTTACAAATGTAGCACAAACAGATACCTCATCAGCCCTTCCTCCTGAGTGAGTTGATAATGCCACAGTGCAATATTGCTATATTGTAATGCTATACCACAACTACACAAATTACATCTATCACAAAAATTTTATTTGTCACTCAGTGGTTCATAAAATTTGGCTGTACATATCTGTCTTACCTGGCACTGAGGATCACCAAAATGACAGCTAAAGCTTATGACTTTCATACTATCTTTGGTAAGAATTAAATCTATTTGCAACACACCTGGAGGGAAAAAAGAAGAATCAGAGAATGAAGCAAGCTATTTAAAAATAATAATAAAGGCTTTAGATTGGAGTAATTTTGCATAGAATTATACTCTAACTGTATAATCCTAAATTCAGGTGGGTAGCCATGTTGGACTGAAGCAGCAGAACAAAGTTTGATTTCGGTGGCACCTTGAAGACCAACAAAAGCTGCGATCACACACTAAATAATCCACTTCCAATCCACTTTCAATGCACTTTCCAACTGGATTTTGCGAGTTCACATAGTAAAATCCAGTTGGAAAGTGTAATGAAAGCGGATTGAAAGTGGATTATTAGTGTGTGTGATCATAGCCAAAGTTTTATTCAAGGTGTGCCAGCACACTTCTTCAGATACAGTGATAATCCAAAAAACATTTTACTGGAGGTAAGCACCATTGACTAAAATGGGACTTACTCCTGAGTAGATGCTCTCTGGAAGTGCAATCCTAAAAACACTTTCCTGGAAGTAAGCCCCATTGAATATACCTGAACAGGATTCTGAGTAGGCCTACTCTGGCCCCGGTCACACTGGGAGAAATAGGCGTGGCCAAAGTGCTGCTTTTTTGAGCCACACCAAAAGAGACGCGCAGCGGGGGGATCAGAGTGATCCCCCGAGCTGCCACGCACTTGCTCCCCGGCACGATGAGATGCAGAGGGGAAGCCACGGACCGCAGAGCGCCTGCGCAGTTTGGCCGGGGGCCTCGCATGCTGCTGGAGATGGGCGCGCCGACGATCTAATGGCCACGGATTTTCAGGTAAGTAGTAGTGTTTTCTAGGGTTTTTTAAAATGCGCAGTTTCGCCCGGAAGGAACAGACCGCTTCCCAGATGTTACGGTGTGATCGCACCCGCTTGATGCACCCCTGATCCGTCCCTCTCACGTGGCGAATCCTCCCATGTGACCAGGGTCTTAGGATTGCTTTCAATGTGTTAAACAGCATACAACTAGCCTACAATTAAGTGATACATGCCAAATTGGTAGATGTGATGCAAGATCAAGTTTTCCATTCATAAAATGAAACTCATTGTAAGCTGTTGCATAAAGGATACAAGAATAAAAAGTTTCAAGATGCTGACCATCTAATACCAAATTCTTAAAACAATCCAGAAATAGCCCAAAAGTGTCACATGTAAATGCAGCACAACAATAGCTCTGAAGGAACATCATTAATGAATGTGCATGCTTACCTGCATATGACATGCCTTCTTTCTTCATACTGACAAGAATGTGTCGAAGGGTGCCTTTAATTTTTTCTAGGAGAACTTCAGAAATCTAATGAACAACAGAAAACTGACATACTGATAATCATCTGTGACAGATCAATGTAAAAATCTACTTACACTGATGTATTTGGAAAAAATTACTGATCATTTATTTATTTTTATTTATTTTTTGCATTTTTATCCCGCCCTCCCCCTGAACGGGCTCAGGGCAGCTTACACAGGGGCACAAGCCCATACATAAAACAGTAAAAACTATTAAATCACGACAAAACAAATAAAGTGCTCCATACAAACAAGATAATTATATGTATGGAGGAAGTATAAGTATAAGGGAACTTATTTATTAGAATGCAGATAGTTTCATGGGTTTTAAGCATGAAACAATAATATTAGGTTAGATCCAGACCAATGTTTCTGCTAATGGAAGGGGAGGTATAATTTCTACCTTTCCCCCCTTCCTGCTGCAGACTTGTGTCTTCCACTAGTAAAAGTTTAACCCCAGTACAGCACTCTCTTGTAGCAACACATTTAGCATGAAACAGCACACCACTGCAACTACTTATTTTGGATAAGGCCATGGCACCCACTGACACCTTTTTTGGTGCCCACCAAATGTTTTTAGAAAGTATGCAGGACCAACTTATGATTGGACCAGGGCCAGATTCCAATTTTCAATAGAGATTTGATTGGCTCTGCAGATTTTTGAAAACTTTGTTTTAGCAGCAGCACCATGGCACAAAGATCTTCACTGTGTGACTGAAGGCAAGCTGTGTCAGCCATTTTGTGGCTGGCTCCACTTCCCACAGCAGCAATTTTGTGGCTGTGCCCACGAAGCTGTGTCAGAATTCCAAGGATGCCCGCAGACTCAAGAAGGTTGAGGACCCCTAGGATAAGGAAACAAAACCATCTCTTTCTACCTGCACGGCTGGCAAAAACCTTCCTGCATTAATGTATGAGACTAACAGAAATACCTTGGGTTTATGGGTTTTAATAGGGCTGAAATTACCATAAATGTTCTACAATGCTGAGAGGAACATATTTTTATGCTATGGCACTTTGTTGCACTGCACTGGGGCAGGGAGCAAACACTGCTGCAGCACTGTGGAGGGGTTTCTAGAGAAAACAGAGTATATGACTTCCAGGATATAAGACTGAACATTTGAGCTTTTCCACAAGAAATCCTTTTTAGACACTGAAAACAAACCTCATTGTACCTGAGATACAGGACCATAAGCTCCCATTCCTACAGTGCTTGGACCCTGGTCTCCATCCAGCAGTTGCTTCTGGACCTGGATTGGGGGCATGGTAGCAAAAGTGACTCCATCCACAAAACATAAGCACTGTGAGAAAATGCAAGAAAAAGACCATCAACAATGCACTAATATATTAATTTCAGCTAGCAATTTGCATACAATTGCCAACTTTAACCACAGTTTGATCTACAGGAATTAGTTGTGAAGCTTTTCATAACAGGGATATGAACTTTTCCCCCCCATCAACGCAACCGATTTATGGTGACCCCATAAGGTTTTCAAGGTGAGAGACATTCAGAAGTGGTTTTTGCCACTGCCTGCCTCTCTATTGAGACCCTGGTATTCCTTCATGGTCTCCCAATCAAATACTAACCAGAGCCAATCCTGCTTAGCTTCCCAGAACTGACAATTGGGCAACCTGTGCTATCCAGGACAGGGCAGATTAACATTATCACCAGCTAACAGTTGTAAAGCCCTGGCCGGGATAGCCCAATCTCACCAGATCTCAGAAGCTAAGGAGAGTCAGCCCTAGTATCTGGATGGGAGACCTCCAAGGAATAGGGGTGTGAAACCATATCACCATAACCATAGGGGTGTGAAACAATATCTAAAATATCAGCATTAAAACTAGCTGAGCCAAAATAATAGCTGGAAAATATCTTATTGGTATTTATTGGCTATTCTTTCAGCCAGATATAGAGAGGGGTGTATTTTCGGCTGTCGAGCATAGCCAATCCCAGACAATCCCCCCCCAAAATTGGGATTATCTGGGAAAACAGGATAGCCACAGTTAAATGGCATTTAAAGAGAGTGCACTCCCCTTAAACGCTGTTCTCAGTGAAGGTGCAGCTTCACAAACATATTTAAAGGGACCGTGACACCATTAAATGCCTTTGGCTCCATTATAGCCTATAGGGACCATTATAGTCAATGATCCCCATAAGCGATAATGGGGAATCTATCCAGGGGCATGTGGGGGTCGGGGGCTGTTTTTTGAGGTAGAGGCATCAAATTATCAGTGTAGCTTTTGGTGACTCTACTCAAAAGACCTCCCAAGTTTCAAAAAGATTGGACTGGGGGGGTCCAATTCTATAGGCCCCCCAAAGAAGATGCCCCCATCCTCCATTATTTCCAACGGAGGGAAAAATAGCAAAAAAGCAGGGCCTGGTGTCAAACCAGAGAGTCTCTGCAGTAAAAACTGAAAGTGGTGGTGGGGGGCATTTTTGCAGAACCAATGCCACTGTAGCAGTGCCAGCTCAAAAAATCCAAGTAAAGGTGCTTTTTTGGCAAGCCTAGCACAGCCAGTGTATGTACAGAGTGCCCAGCAGAACCAATGCCTTTGTGGCAATGCCAGCTCAACAAATCCAAGCAGGAGGGTTTTTTCCCCAAGCCCAGCATAGCCAATGCATGTACAGAGTGCTGAGCAGTACCAGTGCAATGTACTAGTGCCCAGCAAAACCCAGTGCCTTCCCTTAAATGCTTTCTTTTCTTCCTCCATTGAAAACAATGGAGGATGGGGTCACCTTCTTTGGGTACTCTGTAAATGCACTGGTTTTGCTGGGTGCTCTATACATGCACTGTCTGTGCTGTGCTTGCACCACCCTTCCACTTGGATCCATTGAACTGGCATTGCCACAGTGGCACTGGTTCTCTGGGGCACTCTGTACATGCACTGGTTCTGCTGGGCTTGAAAAAATCCCCCACACCTTCAGTTTCTATTGCAGAGACTCTGGTTTCACATCAGTCGTTGTGGGTTTTTTGTTTGCTGTTTTGGGGGCATCCCCTGGTCCAATATTTTTAAAACTTGAGGAGTTGTTTGAGGAGAGGCACCAGAAGCTATGCTGAAATTTGGTGCCTCTAACTCAAAGAAATACACCCCCCCAGGCCCCTGGAGACCCCCAGATACATTCCCCATCAACTATAAGGGTCCCAAATGGTACAATGGAACAAAAAAATAATAATAATCAGGATATCAAAAAAAAAAACCCACCCCAAATTCGAATACCATACCAGTATTGGAATTTGGATTTTTTTTCAGAAATCCTAAATTTTGGGGGGTCCAATAGATCCAAATCCAAAAAAACCCTGATTTGTTTTGTATGTGCACACCCCTACCAAGGAATATCAGGGTCATGATGCAGAGGCAGACAATAGCAAATGCCTCTTGCCTTAAAAACCATACAGGGTCACCATAATTCAGCTGTGACCTGACAGCACAAAAAATTAGTTGTAGATGAGGCTACTACTAAAGGCATAGTTGCAATAAGTCAGTGAAAGTTGGCAGCCTGCCTCTTTGCCCTGTTATTGGTTGTTAGCCTTTTCCCAAATTTCTACCCTTCCTTTTTGTTTTATTTAGTGTTTTATAAAATGTATATGCCATCTCTCCAGTGATCTTCTTGAGGTAGCTCACAAAATAAAATAAAAGACAATAAATTCATAAAAAACAATATCTAAAATATCAGCATTAAAACTAGCTGTAAACTAAGCCAAGCGCCTGCTTTGGGCACAAAATTTGTACAAAAACTTGGGAGTTCCTGACAAATTTTTGACAATAAATGAAAGAAAAAATAGCCAGATTTTGCTGAAGATCCTGACTCTGATAACCCTGCCTTCTTAGGGTCCTTAAAATAGGTAAATGTACAATTTAATATATTTTGATCTACAGTTTCATTACTATATATCAGTGCTTCATACATGCAAAACACCATATAGACAACGGAGAATGCACAACAAAATCCCTGCATTAGAATAGGAATTTTGAGGCTTGCATTAGGTAGTCTAATAAAAACAAACAACTTATCCAACATTTGACATTATAAACATGTCAGGTGAGGCAAGAGGGATTCTGTTTTTCAGCTGTGGCATCTTTGGATCTGTTTTTAAAAGTCAGTTGTTTTCATCAGTGGGATCTGTCAAATCTCTGTCTGATGTTTCCTCCTGTAAGCAGCAGTCATTTTATTCAGTGGGTTTTATGGTATCCCTGAACTTATTTTCTGGGTAAGAAACTAGTGTAAATTACAACTAGTAAATTACCACTAATCACTGATATTTCACCCAACATTGTACCAAGCACAACAAAAACACCTTTAAAAACAGGAAATAATCCAAATGAATTCTCTGACCATATTATTTAATGAAAAACGTACAGAAACCTCTTCTCCTGTAAGAAGTTCTTCAATGATCACTGTCTCTCCGGTGTTTCCAAAAACATTGTCCTGTGTGATAAATATGACACGAAGTGGTCAGATTTTCTTTCTTCCAATCCTCCCTTGCTGATGAAAAAGCTGTCTTTAGGTCATCCCCTCATATAAATTGTCAGTGTTCCTCCATCACAGTGAAATCTCCGTTAAATTCACATTTTCTTACAGGGGTATGAAATGAACCTTTAGTACATTTTCATTAGATATAATTTGCAGGTTTTATCACATACAATTATTTTGTATAGCAGAATGTTTCTATGGGATCTTGGGCATATAATGCAATGGACACCTCTGGCAAAAAAAAAGAAGCAGGCAGCTGGGAAGCATTTTGGAGACAGAAGTGGTGACTCGCAAGAAACATGCAGAGAGGAGGCATTCCCCCCCCCACCTTTGTTTCCTCCCCTTCCCTCTACTTCTCTGCCTCTCACCCTTTCTCCGTTCTGCAACCACTTCTCTTACTCTCTACCCCATGCCTCTCTCACTGTCTTTGTCCCATACCCCATCACTCTCTCTTTCTCTCTCTGCCACTACCCCATCTCCCTCTCTCTCTTTCCGATTCTGCATCAGTCTCCCTTTCACTCTCTCTTTCCGCTCCCCACCCTGGTAATTCCCCCTTGTGAGACAAAGCACCCTTATTTCCCTCAAGGGTTAACATGAATATTGGAAGGCCTAGTTCTTCTCACAGGTGTTCATGATCTCAGTGTTAAACATAAGAACATAAGAGAATGTAAGAGAAGCCAATGTTGGATCAGGTCAATGGCCCATCCAGTCCAACACTCTGTCACACAGTGGCCAAAAATACCAGGTGCCATCAGAAGGTCCAACAGTGGGGTCAGGACACTAGAAGCCCTCCCACTGTTGCCCCCCCAAGCACCAAGAATACAGTGCATCACCTGCCCCAGACTGAGAGTTCCTTTGTTGTTCAGTCGCACAGTCGAGTCCAACTCTTCGTGACCCCATGGACCAGCTCCCGCCAGGCCCTCCTGTCTTCCACCGTCCTCTGAAGTTGGCTCAATTTCATATTCGTTGCATCGATGACACTGTCTAACCATCTCATCCTTTTCCGTCCCCGTCTTCTTTGACCTTCAATCTTTCCCAGCATCAGGGTCTTCTCCAGTGAGTGCTCCCTTCTCATTTGGTGGCCAAAGTATTTGAGCTTCAGTTTCATTATCTGATTTGACCGTCTTGCAGTCGAAGGGACTCTCAAGAGTCTTCTCCAGCACCATAGTTCAAAAGAATCTATTCTTC